>NC_090385.1:43131209-43432927 GCF_036365525.1 Heterodontus francisci | reverse complement strand
TCATTGACAGGCTTGCGGCTGCCTGCAACAAATTTGGCCTAACCATCAGTTTCAAGAAAACGAACATCATGGGATAGGATGTCAGAAATGCTCCATCTATCAATATCGGTGACCACACTCTGGAACTGGTTCAAGAGTTCACCTACCTGGGCTCAACCATCACCAGCAACCTATCTCTCGATGCAGAAATCAATAAGCGCATGGCAAAGGCGTCTGCTGCTCTGTCCAGACAGGCCAAGAGGGTGTGGGAAAATGGCGCACTGACAAGGAACACAAAAGTCCGAGTGTTTCAAGCCTGTGTCCTCAATACCTTGCTCTACAGCAGCGAGACCTGGACAATGTATGTCAGCCAATAGCGACGTCTCAATGCATTCCAACTTCACTGTCTCCGGAGAATCCTTGGCATCAGGTGGCAGGATCGTATCTCCAACGCAGAAGTCCTCGAGGCAGCCAACATCCCCGGCATGTACACTCTACTGAGCCAGCTGCGCTTGAGATGGCTTGGCCATGTAAGCCGCATGGAAGATGGCAGGATCCCCAAGGACGTATTGTACAGGGAGCTCGTCACCGGTATCAGACCCACCGACCGTCCATGTCTCCACTTTAAAGACGTTTGCAAACGCGACATGAAGTCTTGCAACATTGATCACAAGTCGTGGGAGCCAGTTGCCAGCAATCACCAGAGCTGGCAGACAGCCATAAAGGCGGGGCTGAAGAGAGGCAAGTCAAAGAGACTCAGCAGTTAGCAGGAAAAGAGACAGCAGTGCAAGGAGAGAGCCAACTGTGTAACAGCCCCAACAACCAACTTTACCTGCAGCACCTGTGGAAGAGACTGTCACTCTATAATTGGCCTTTATAGCCACTCCAGGTGCTGCTCCACAAACTACTGACCACCTCTAGTTGCTTATCCATTGTCTCTCGAGACAATGAGGCCAAAAGCAAGGAACAATTAGAGAGCAGAGAGCAGTGAGCAAGGACTCACAGAGAGGAAGCAAAACCATTGTGTTTCAAAAGTTAAACCCTGTTACCGCCAAACCAGGAAAAGGCCGAGAGGGGAGACCTGGACCCCTTCCTCACCTGGTCATAACACTGCACTTAGAGTACTGTGTGCAGTTTTGGTCTCCTTACTTAAGAAGTGATATGTGTACATAGAGGGAGTTCACGGAAGGTTCGCAAGGCTGCTCCCTGGGAGGAAAGGGTTGTTTTATGAGGAAAGGTTAAGCAGGTTGAGCCTATAATTTTTGGAGTTTAGAAGAATGAGAGGTGATTTTATTGAAACGTATAGGTTTCTGAGGAGGTTTGACAGGGTATATGCTGAGAGGATGTTTCCCTTTGTGGGGGAATCTAGAACTAGGGGGCACAGTTTCAAAATAAGGGGTCAGCCACTTAAGATGGAGATGAGGAGGAATTTCTTCTCTCAGAGGATTATTCATCTTTGGAATTTTCTACCCCAGAGAGCAGTGGAGGCTGGGTTATTGAGTATATTCAGTGCTGAGTTGGACAGATTTTTGATATTCAGGGGAGTCAAGGGTTAATGGGGGCTGGCAGGAAAGTGGAGTTGAGGCCACAATCCAATCAGTCATGATCTTACTGAATGGAGGAAGAGGATCAAGGAGCCAAATGGCCTACTCCTGTTCCTATTTCTTACGTTCTTATGGGTCTTTGATGGAGGTTGAGTTACAGAGTCATCTGTCATAAGGGCTGAGAAGTACTCAAGTGAAATGTTGCTGAGTCAGCGGGCTGAATTTTATATCGCAACAAGTGTCCCACTGACAGGCCAGAAGGCGGCGGGGGCCGGGGGTTAGGGGGGGTAGTGGTGACCCCACCTTTGCCCTCTATCGGGCCTCTTAAGTGGCTTAATTGGCATCCCAGCGGACATCCCATCCGCCACGGTGCCCGCCACGCACAAAATGGCATGGGGGCAAGACAATGTCGGGCATGCAACCCAAGGCCACACCACGCCATTTTGTGTGCACCCAGCCCATCACCATGGGCCAGATAAAATCCAGCCCAGCATCACTCACGTGGCCAAGCCAGCCTGACGATCACTGTGAGGCCTGGGACGCCCTGGGTGGCTTCCTCCAATGCCTGAGCACCGGGCTCCTCTGGTTCTCCACTTCCTCTTCTTCTTTCTCCTCCCGATCTGCCTCTGAGGAAGAGTGGCATTCAAGATCCTCTTTGTCATCAAGCTCCAGGCCTCTTTGATAGTCATGTTGTGCAGTACTCAGTAAGTGACAACAATATGAGACACTCAGCTTGGCTCATACTGGAGGGCACCCCCCGGGAGGTCAAGGCAATGGAAGCACATGTTCAAGATGTCAATGGTCTGTTCAATGCAGGTTCATGTTAGTAGATGGCTCTGGTTGTAGCACCTCTCTCCACCTGTGTCTGCATTCCAGACAAGCATCAGGAACGGCATCTTCATGGGATAACCCTTATCCTCCAGCAGCCACCCATGGAGTCTGGATGTTGGCATGAAAAGGTATGACACCTGGGACTTTCAAAGGATGAAGGAATAATGGCAGCTGCCTGGGAACCAAGCGGGTACCTGCAAGATGCATTTCTTGTGGTCACAGGCCAGCTGGACATTCAATGTGTGGTAGACGTTTCTGTTGAGGAATCTGACTGGCTGGTCTGTCAGTGCCTTGATGGCTATGTGGGTGCAATCAATGACCCCCTGGACTTGAGGGAATCCATTGGCAAACCCCAATGCCCACTGTGTCTGCGCAGGCCCACCTGTCTTAAAGTGGATGCCGTCTCCCATTCTCTGTGAACTGCCTGATGGTGTGATGAGCTGCCGACTGCGAGATGCCATCCAGGTCTGCAGCTGATCCTTGGAACGACCCAGAAACATGAAATTTTGGGGCGAAGGTGACCTGACGGGTGCAGCTAGGGCACTGCCATGAGGTCCGTGAGGCATCAGGTTATTGTGCACCGAAGCGCAAATGTCAGAGACCGTCTGCCTAGATAGGTGCAGTCTCCTATGTCATGGTGCTCTGTCATTTGCAGGTGGCTGACTCTTTGGCAGTACAGGCTATGTCTTGGGTACCACCTTCTTCCCTTCGCAGCCCCTCACTGTGCTCCTCTGGTCTCCTCCTGAACAGAAGGGTGCAGCTGCTGAAGCTCCTCCTCGCTTGTCTCTCCTATGTCAGATTAGCCTGCTCCCATTTCAACTCCCTCAATTGCTGCTCACTCTTTTAGCAGAGCTTCCTCCTCGAACCTCTGCTGCCCAAGTGATGCCAGAAGTGTCATGTCCCTCTCAGGAGTCCTACCACTCACTGCACAAGAATGCAAGTCTCTCAGTAGCAACGATGGAAACTCTGTGCCACTGGTTGACCAGCTGAGCATTATTCTCCGCTTCTTAAGTTTATTGACCAGTATATCCATGAGCCCTCATGGCTGTCTAGTGTGTTCATGACAGCTGCATCCTGACATGTCCCAGACACTGCTTGTTCCCCATGCTCCCAGATTGAAAATTCCAAACTGCTCTTCTGAGTTCTGTTAATGAGCTCATCATCGAGCTCAACAACCAGTGCAGATTCCTGGCTCCTCCTCTTCTACCCTCCCTTTGAAAATTGCGTGGTGTTCCGGAGGCATCAGGATCCAGTGATGAGCATCTTCAACGTGCGCCTGCACCCGTGCTAGCTCCCACCAGCAATTGAAAATCCAGCCCATCAGTTCAAATCCCACCACAGCAGCTGGGGAATTTAAATTCAATGAATTAAATAAATCTGGAATAAAAAGCTGGCATCAGTAATGGTGACCATGAAACTACCAGATTGCATTGATTCACTAATGTTCTTTAGGGAAGGAAAACTGGTCTGGCCTACATGTGACTCCAGACCGATAGCAACGTGGTTTGCTCTTAACTGCCCTCTGAAATGGCCTAGCAAGCCACTCAGTTGTATTCAAGAAAGCGGCTCCCCACCACCTGCTCAAAGGCAATTAGGGTTGGGAGATAAATGTTGGTCTTGGCAGCGATGCCCACACCCTGTGATTGAATAAAAATAATCTTTGTGTTTGAATCAGGATTTATAGGCAACAAGATTAGATTAGATTAGAGATACAGCACTGAAACAGGCCCTTCGGCCCACCGAGTCTGTGCCGACCATCAACCACCCATTTATACTAATCCTACACTAATCCCATATTCTTACCAAACATCCCCACCTGTCCCTATATTTCCCTACCACCTACCTATACTAGTGACAATTTATAATGGTCAATTTACCTACCAACCTGCAAGTCTTTTGGCTAGTGGGAGGAACAAAGACATTTTCAAGTCTCCAAGCATGAAAATTTAAGCGAAAAATAAATGATTAAATAGGGAGGGGGGGGGTGGTAAAATTCAGATATGGCACACCTTGGGACATACTAGGAGTGCATATAGGAAAATTGTAGACCATCACTCCACAGTAAATTTAGTGGATGGAAACTTATGGCTGGGAGCGTGCAATTGTATGAATGCACCAGGGAGAGGTGCATCAGAATTGCTTACTCCATGAGCACAAATATGACTGAGTTGCCTGGGCATTGTGAGCCAGATTGCTGTTGCTTACAAGTGATCCACGATCTATACTTGGCACCAAAATGAGTGCATAGCCTTGCAGCAATTGGGAATGTGCCACGCAGGGAACAAAAAGACCATGCATGAGCAACACTCCCTTTGAGATGCACACACGCACGACCGTTTGTCAATCTTAATGGGACCGCACCATGCAACAAGCCGCCGCACACAGCAAACAGAATTTAGAGGGAACATTGCTTGGCACCCTTACATCAGATTACAAGACTTAACTCCTGGTGCAGAGCTTAACCGGACAAAAGCACATATCATAGAGTCAAACAGCATTTTGCAACACTCCATTCTGGGCCTCATTATACTTTTAGACCCTGTGGAAATACATCAGGGCTGGATATTAGCTTAGAAGCGGGGAGGGAGCAGGGTGGCTGTTTTGAGGTTGGGAAACTGTAAGGTACAAGCATTTTGCAGTTTTTAATTGCAGAACATCTTTAAATTATTTTCTGCAGCTTTCCCGCAATCAGACTGGCTGTTTGTCAGCAATATTCACTCTAAGCTGCATGGGTGCATGGCCGAGCAGCAATCCAGAACCTACCGCGCAGGGAGCTAACAGGCCGCACACAACCAACATTCCTTTAAGATGCACACATGCGCGACCATGTGGCAATCTTAAAGGGACTGTACAGTTCAACAAGCCAGCCACGCACAACAGAGAAACTAGAGGGAACATTCCTCGTTGGGCTGGTAATCCTGCAGCACAAGGCCACAGCCGAGTAGGGATGCCCTCTTCCCCTGATCTCTCCCATCCACTCACTAGACCTCCTGCTGTCAGTCCTGCTGGTGGGGTTTGATTGCATGTGGGGTTCCAATTGTTGGGGGAGCAGATGGTTGTCAGGAGGAGCAGATGGTAATCAGGGGGATCCTATCACGTGGGCTGTGGGGGGGTGGGTGCAGACAGAATATGGGTGAGGTGGTACTGGATAACCTGTTGAGTCTGAAGGAAATACTTCTGTGCCTGCTAACCCACAAGCAGTGCTGTAAAACCTTATGGATTCAGTCCTGTTCACCTCCTTTCACCTGCTGGGTTTCCAGAGGGCAGGTATACTCTAGGAGTTTGGAGTTTCCTGTAGCTCCTCCTGACCACCCTCTGCTCCCGTCCACAATCAGAATACCACATGCGAACAAACCCCATCCCCATCCCCAGCAATTGTAACCCCCCCCCCCCCTTCCCCTGATCTCTCCCACCCAACCACTTGACCTACCTGCTCGCTCCCTCTAGTTCCCTCTAGTTTCTCTTTACTGTGTGCAGCTGGCCTGTGGTTAAAAATAGAATCACTGTTAAAGTGAAGGCATGCAGCCTCATTAAAATAGTTAAATGACCAACCCACCCCCTGCAAGGGATTGGTCGTCCACCCCTTGTCCTTCCTCCATTAAAACCAGTCGTGGGCGGGTTTAAACCAGGTTGAGTTTCTGTTTCAGATTTTTATTTTTTTAACCTCCCACCCAAACCAAACCCACGCTTTCTGGAGGTTAAAATTTCCCCATCGTCCCATGTCAAATCTTCCAACTGGGATGGGCCTTCTCTCCCAAAGTGTTACTTGGCCATATAAAATTGACACAAGCTTGTCTGAATGGTATGTCCTTTAAGTAATGGCTTCTTAAAATTGTGTGGCATTTTTCAGCATTGATTGTTGCTTAATTTGTTGATTATCTGCATTTTCATTCATGTATTTTTGTTACCAGTTCAGGCCTGATTTTTTTGTATTACAAGGATTGACTTCCAATTCTTTTTCCTACAACAGTTTTGCTTGCAGCTGCTATTGGACTTGTAGCAACCAAAGTATGAGAATTCGTTTTGGCGGGGGGTGGAGGGGCGTCCCATTGGCACTCTAGATTTGAAAGAGGCAGAGCAATCAATGTGACAAGAAAGGTAAGTGCTGACTAACGAGTACATTTTCCACTTGGAAGCAGCTAGTGTAGAGCCTCGCCCACTACGATTGGGCACAGCTCATGGTTTATATATGGATGGAAAATTGAGGGCTACACATGCCAATTTTTTGATATATGTTTCCCACTCGGGCGAGGCTCTGCACTGGAAATATGCATTTTTATAAGTCTTTAATGTAGCAAATTGTTCCAAGGCACTTCACAGTAATCAGACCAAAGTGGACACTGCACTAAAAAAAGAAATTATGCAGGGTAACCAAAAGCTTCGTCAAAGAAGTGAATTTGAAGGAGGGTCTTAAAGGAGGATAGGAAGGTGGTAAGGTGGAAGGGTTTAGAGAGGGATTTCCAGAGCACAGAGCCTAGGCAGCTGAAAGCATTGCCACCAATGGTGAGACCAAGGGAAGTAATGATGCACAACAAATCAGAGATAGTGGAACAAAGAGTTCTGTGGGGTTTTGGGGCTGGAGAACATTACAGAGATAGGGAGGAAAAGGCCCATAAAGGGATTTAAACATGACGATCTATATTTTAAACTTGAGGTTTTGGAGGACTGGGAGCCAGTGTAGGTTTGCAAATAGTGGAGTGATAGGTGAGCAGAATTTGGTGCAAGATAGCAGAGTTCTGGATGAGCTGAAATCTATAGATCATGGAGGATGGGAGGCTGGCCAAGAAAGCATTGGAATAATTAAGTCTGGAGGTGCCAAAGGCATGGATGAAAGCTTCAGCAGCAAATTGACTGAGGCAGAGTAGAGACCGACTGTGTTAAAAGAAAGACTTGCATATATATAGCTCCTTTCGTGACCTCAGGATGTCCCAAAGCACTTTACAGCCATTGAAGTACTTTTGAAGGGTTGTCACAGTTGTAATGCAGGAAATGTGGAAGCCAAATTGCACACAGCAGGGTCCCACAAACAGCAATGTGAGAATGACTAGATAATCTGCTTTAGTGATGTTGATTGGATGGAAATAGTTGATGTTGTGATGGAGAGGATATAGGGTCAGAAGCTTTGCTTGGGTTCAAATAGGACACCAATGTAAACAATCTGGGTCAACCCAAGGTAACGGCCAGGAAGGGGAATCAGTAGCAAGGGTACAAAGTTTGTGGTGGTGGCAAAAGGTAATGGCTTGAGCCTTTCCAATGTTTAACTGGAGGAAATTGCAGCTTATATAGGCTTAAAGCACAAAGACAATGTCAAGACAAGTGAGGTGATGACGAGAATGGGGCCCTGAATAAATCTAGAGATAATGATACATGGTCAAAAAGTGTAGCCATTACTGGAGATGTTCTGGCTAATGCAATAATGAGGACTACATCATACATTAGCCACATGTAACATTCCAAAGAATCAGGACAGCTGATGGAGGGACGTTATTTGCCAGGGACCTCAGGAACAGAATTACAAACTAAGAAAAACATAAGCAAGATGCCACTACCTCATATTAAATTAATAATTAACAGAGTAGTGAATGTGATAGTCACATTTCAGAATTTTTTGACCATGTTTTCACAGAAAATATTTGGGGAAAAGATTTGTGTTTTAAAGCAAAGTGCCTTCACACAAGTTTAAAAAAAGAAGGCACTGAGATATTGGATGATTAAAATGGTGGTGAACCACATGTTGAAATTGTTTCCCCAAAGGCTAAAAACAATATTGAATTTGTTAGCCTGTATCAGTAATTCATAAACACTGCAGGAGAGCTCTGGTCCCAGGCACTCAGCTGGTGTTGTCTGGGATATAACCTCATCTAAGTTTGTGAACACAGATAAAAAGACAGGGGGCTTGATTTTCAACTGCCCATTTGGGCGAGTGCAGTCGTGGGCATGCATTGAAGATCATGTTCCTGAAAGGAATCACTGGAGCCCAACGCCTCCAGAACATGACATGATTTTCAAAGGGAGGATGCGGGGGCAGATGTGGTGGGAGGGAACTGGAAACTCGCACGCTTCCAATTAACTGGTTGTTGGGCTCATTAAAAGGCCTCAGAGGAGCAGTTTGAAATTTTCAATCTGGGGGCATGGGGAACACGCACGGTCTGGGACACATCAGGGTGCAGCTGTCATGAACACAGCAGGGAGCCATGAGGGCTAATGGACACACTGGTCAACAAACTTAAGAAGCGGAGAATAATACTCAGCTTCTCAACCAATGTCACTGAGTTGTCATCACTGATGCTCAGAGGCTTGCATTTCTGAGCAGTGGAGTAGGACCATTGAGAGGGACGTGACACTGCTGGCATCACTTGGGTCTGGCAGAGGAAGCTCTGGTGAATGAACAAGCAGCAGCTGAGGGAGTGGACATGGGAGCAGGTTACTCTGACATTGGACAGAGTAGTGAGGAGGAGCTTCAGCAGATGCATCCTCCTGGTCAGGAGCAGGCCAAAGGAGCACAGCGAAGGGTTGCAAGGGGAAGAAGGCACTACCCAAGGCATCAGCTTTACTGCCCAAGAGTCAGCTACCTGCAAATGATGGTGCGTCATTGACGTAGGAGGCTGCACCAATCCAGGCAGATGGTTTTGGACATTTGCGCTCTGGTGCACAATAACCTGAGGCCTTGAAGACCCCATGGCAGTCCCCTACCTTCAGCCGTCAAGGTCACCATTTCCCTGAATGTTTATGTCACTAGGTCGTTCCAGGGATCAGCTGCAGATCTGGGTGGCATCTCACAGTTGGCAGCTCATCATGCCATCAGGCAGGTCACGGATGCCCTCTTCCGGAGGGCGGGGGAATACATCCATTTTGATACAGATAGGCCAGCGCAGACACAGAGGGCATTGAGGTTTGCCAACACCAATGGAATCCCTCAGGTCCAGGGGGTCATTGATTGCACACACATAGCCATCAAATCACCGACAGACCATCCAATCAGATTTCTGAACAGAAAAAGTCTACCACTCATTGAACATCCAGCTGGTCTGAGACCATTAGGACAATTGTCATGATTCCTTCATCCTTTGAGAATTGCATACCACTTTAGGTCAACATCTAGATGTGGGTGGCTGATGAGGCATAAGGGTTATCCCTGAAGTGGTGGCTTCTGATGCCTGTCTGGTATCCCGACACAGATGCAGAGAGGCACTACAACCAGAGCCATCTACTAACACGAAACTGCATTGAACAGACAATTGGCATCTTAAGGATGCACTTATATTGCCTTGACCGCTCGGGTGGTGCCCTTCAGTATGAGCCAGCCAGAGTGTCTCATATTGTGGTCGCTTGCTGCGCGCTGCATTACATGACTAAGCAAAGAGGCCTGGAGCTGAGGAGGACCTGGAATGCCACTCTTCCTCGGAGAAGGACAGGTGGAGGAAGAAGAGGAAGTGGAGGATGAAAGGGGAGCTCCTGAGGAGCCCGGTGCTGAGGCATTGGTGGAGGACCACCGAGGCGGTCCGAGGCTTCAGTGCAATCGGCAGGCTGGCATGGCTATAAGGGCTACGCTAATTCAGCAACGTTTCACTTGAGCAGCTCACAGCCCTATGACAGATGACTCTGTAACTCACCTTCCATCAGAGAGAGAAATCATCCAACAAACACACACATCTGACTAATCCCATTGCCACCCATAACCATTGAGAATGGGCTCTCTACTGCCAGCAGTCTCCCACATCACAGACCAGGGCACCACAGCAAAGCCAGTCCCCCTACCAAACTCCATTTCCCATTTGTCATCAAGAAATAATATCGCACAAGTCTGATCAAAAGCATAAGCAATTATTATTACAGGAAAAGTCAATGAAAAAACAAACTGAGAAAACATCACCCAAAAAGTGCAACAAACCGCATGCCTCTGTTCTCGTCCATGTATACATGCTGCTCCCCCAGTGGCTGAGGAAGAGGTGGAGGCAGCCTGCTCCCCTGTCTCTGCATCCGGCTGAGATGCCTCTGACTTCTGTCCTTGTATTGGAGGTGCCCATGAGGGCTCCTCCACTGGTTGCTGCACCTATGTCTTTGCAAGGGCTGTCTCTGTCACAGGGCCTTGCAGCCTGGATGGTTCCTTAGTCAGAGTGGCCGAGGAGGTGAGGGATGATGCTGGTGCCCCAAGGGGTGGCTCCCTTCGACTTCCTCAGTCCTTTTATGGCGCCCATACATACTGGGTGAGGCCACTGGCTGGGACGCAGCTGGCATCCACTCCAAGCATCTCTATGCTATCAGCAACACTGAGCGGTCAATGCTATAGAGAGTCTCACTCTTTCTGTGCATGTCAGTTCATCGCTCCTGAATCCACTCAGAATGGTGCTGCATATGACAATTCGCCACTCTCTCAATGGAGGAGCTCATGCGCTCAAAATTCTGAGTCATGACGGAGCACATGCACTGCATGGACTATTCCATTGTCGGCTCATGGCTCTGCAATGTCTTAGGGATCTCCAACATTCGGGAACTCTTCTGCCTCTAATGCTCCAGAAAAAAATCTCCTTGTTTGTGACACCCAAGGCCCAGCATCTTAGCCCAGTAGAGAATTATTGTGTCCGCCTTCTATTCTCTGAGGGGGGCTACCCACAGCTAACTCTGCCTCACTCTCCTCCTCCTGCTCACTTGTGATGTGCTGCTCACCCAGTGGTCTCCGTTCTAATTTTGATTTAGGCCCAACCAAGGCGAGTGTATCTGCACTGGTGAAAGGTGTGGGGGGATGATGTGATGGTGCAGACTCTGGAACATCTCTCCCTACCGAGGAGGTCGGAGGCAACTGTGCCCCCCTCCGCTATTGGTCATGTGGGAAACACAAGAAGATGGTGATAAGAACTCGGCTACTAGCAGGTACCTCAGCACAACCAACCCCATAAATGACAGCAGTTGTATAGCCACAGTGTGCATTGGACAGGAGTTTCCTCCATGCTCTTCATCTAAGGATGGAGCTATCAAATGACCCTGGTCATCTCGGATTCCCTTCTCGCCATCACCCATGGCCTGACACTCACAATTTCCAGCATTGCCTCCTCCATCAGGGTCAGATTGTGGATGTCTGGCACATGACCACCCATCCTGGGAGCTGTGTGCTCTCATCTCCTGCAGGATGAGGAGAGAATTATTTATGAGTAGGCTGCCCTCCCTCACCTATTCCAGCATGACATTAGCATGAGCTGGTACCTTCCTGACTTATGCCCCCTGCTCAATTGCACCCTATATGTAAGGGTTTCTGATGTCTCAGTGATACAACTGGGTACTTGATCTGACAATCTTAGAGAGATCTATGGGCACTCAGTCTGCTCAGCTCATGTGCATGCTGCTGTATACAGAGTTGGAGACCTGTCACTTGGGTGTCGCTTGCCACTCACCTTTCCAGACCTTACCATGTTATTGAATCTTTTCTTACTCTGCACCCACATCCTTCTGGTCACTCATCGGTTGCTGACCTCCATCCAGACCCTCTTTCTGTCTGTGGGCATGTTTCTTCTTCCAGAAGCCAGGAACAAAATCTCTCTATCTGCCACGGCATCATTTAAAGCTCCAAGGAAGGCATCGGAGAACCTTGTTGCCACCAGTGAATGCCTGCCCATGCCAGTGCTGGCCCTCTGAGCACCCTGCTGTATCACCTAGTATGGGTCTGGGCTGTAAAGACCAGGACAATCCCAAGTTTTTGTCTGATAACACATTGTTCAAGAGCCTTGGGATGTTTTACTGCATTAAAGGTGCTATATGGATGTTTCTTTCAATTTGTGGCCTGCGCTAAGTTAGTTCATATCAGCTGGGGTGACAGCATTTGTTCTACAATTATCGTTAGAGACCTCAGCCTAGGGAGAGCAGAAAACCAACACAGATATGTGCTTCAGATCACTACCCAGTGACTCCCTGCTGGAAAGTACACTCCTCAAGCTTGCCAGCCGTGGTCACAGCTACCGCCATCTCAAGTGCCTCTTTTGAACACCCAGCAACCTTCTAAGTCCTATCTGAGGACAGTTGGGGAGCACCTCATAGCAGCAATAGAGTACGTTAAGGAGCACTGTGGACAGGGACCAGCGGGCATGAACCAGGGTTAACAGTAACTAATGCAAGTATAAAGAGCAATGTAAATATCTTATTTTGCAAAATATTTGTTGTGCAATTAATATGGAGGTACCTATCTTGGCAGTGGAAGCATGTTGTTACGACTAGGTGAGAAGATCTAGGGGTTCCCTCTCAGCCTTTGCCAGGTTTAAACGTAACAGGGTTTAATTTTTTTTTAAAACACTGTGTTTGAGCTCCCACTTAGTGAATCCTTTCCAATTGTAAGGCAAAGAAATCAATTCAGACAGGTTTTCTTAGATTTTAAACAAGAAAGGTAAAAGTTTATTAATCCTAAACTCTAATCCAGTTACCGACTACGGATATGCGACGCGACCATGCTAGCATGCATACACGATAAACACACATGCAGATAGAGACAGAAAAGTAGAAAAGAATAAAGGGGGAAAAAGTTTGAGGCAATAGATGGGTTTCTATTTTACTGTTCTTTGAGTTTGCTGTGAAGTCTTTGGTTGCCGGTCAGACTTGCAATTTGTTGGGGCCCAGTGTACGCTTCAACTTGTTTCAAGGTCGGAGTCTTTTCTCTCTTGAGGTTTACATGTCTTTCGTGGGTCCGGTGGCTTGGGAGATAGCAAGAGTGAGAGAGGCTTCCTTGCTCCAGCTTCAGTTTCAACTGGCTCTGCCTTTCTCTCTGACACAATTCAAAAAACCCCAGGTTGCCTGGCAGGTTAGTCATGTGACTAGCTGGTTTGACCACTTCTGTTTGTGGATTCTACCATCTTAGCAGTCATCCTGGAATATGAGCATCCTCACCTTCAATGTTTGGTAATCACAGCCCATTTTGGGTTAAGTGAACCAAGGAATAGTCCTTTGTCTCTTCAAGCACTGTCTGTTACTATGAAAATGTTTTTCCAGCCAAGAGTCTGGTGATTATTTTTAACAAGTCCTTTCTTCACTCCAGCAACAGCTTAAAATCAATGTTCATATGACAAAATTAATATGCCGCATTCTTGGCAGGTGGGGGTCTGCATGACAATGTCTTTAGGGTGCCTATGGTCTGTTCCATCAGGACTTGAGTGGAGGCATGAAAATGATAGCACCACACCTCTGCATCTGTGCTCGGGTCCCTGTGAGTTGTCATTAGCCAGGTTTGGAGTGGATAGCTTTGGCCTCCAAGCAGCCAACTTCTGACCTGATGCTTGGGGTCAAAGAGAGGGGAGGATTGGTGGCTAGCATAGCATGAAGGCATCAGGGCAACTGTCAGGAGACCTGACAAAATCCTGCATGGTGCTCTACCAGTTGCAACTTGAGTGAATAAAATCCTTTCCTGTTCAGCCAGAGTCCAAGTTCTTATACTGGAGCACACTAGACTATGTCTGTGCAAGAATTGATGCCCTTCACTTGGGCAAAGCTTGTAATCCTGACAAAGCCCAGGGGCCTGTCTTCCAGTTTTGCAGCATCCATGGGGAAGTCATTGGCTTTAGTAAGGAGTACATCTGTCACCTGCCAAATACAAGCCTGCACAGCTGATGTTGCCGATGTGACTTGCTACAGGCTGGAATGACCCTGAGGCATAAAACTTTGACAGCCACAGGCAAGAATGTACGAGATATTGCCCTTGGTAGTAGCTGGTACTGCAGAAGATGTCAGTCTTCATCCACATTGCTTCTCAGTGAACTGCTAATAAGAGGTTTTGAGCCTGTATACCCATGGGAGATGTTGTCCTGTGAGTTACCCTCCTCTATGTTGTCCCTCTACAGTTGAAGTTGGACTCTAGCCAGCACCCGCTCCTTCTCCAGGCACACTGGCCATGTAAGCAGAAAATGCATTGAAAATAATCAGAAGTTTGCCTAAAGCCCCAGGTCATAACCCCTCTACTGACTCAATGCATTACTTTGAGAAACGATTACTGTCACTTCCAGCAGCCAGAAGTCCCAAAAAGCTTAAAATCAGCAGTCCAAATAAACTAACCAGTGATTTACCCAGGAATAGCTGATGATCGCTTTAAATATTGTTGGAAATGGCACCCTCCAGGCGATTCCTGCCTATGATTTATGTGACTGATTTAGAATTGACAAATAGAGCCCAGAGCTGTTGAAAGAAGCTTTTGGCTCCTTAAACAAGCACTAGATCCTAATTAGAATGTGTAATAGGTGCCTGCCCATTTTGGGCGAGTGTGCTGGATGCCTAAAAGAAGCCCTAATTCAAAATGGTAACAGGCACATTCTATGCTTGAAATTGGGCATGCAAGATTGGGGCCTGACTTTCGGCAACTTAGTGCTAATTTTTTGCAGGTGAAATAGGTGTTTCCAAGTTGAAAGTTCTCCCCATTATTTAAAGAAAGAGACTAAGAATAAAATATTAATGTAGTCTATTCACTACCAAGTCACCGTTTACAGTAAGCTGACACAAGGAGAGATGAGGTCAATGATCCATGTAAGTTTGATTCTCTGCACTGCTTGACACATGCAGAAAGCAAATCATTGAGTACTTGCCAGAATTCTTGAGTAATTTTGGTCATGGTTGAGTGACACCAATGACAGAAGAGTGTGGTACTGATGTACCTATGGGAGGCTCTGACATTGAATAACATGGCTTAAACTTTCCACAGCACTACTCAAAGAAGGGCAGGGGAGTTTTCCCAGTGTATTAATCAACATTTATCCCTCAACCAGCACCTAGAAACAGATGATCTACATTTATTTCATTGCTATTTGTGGGACCTCGCTGTGTGCAAATTGGCTGCTGCGTTTCCTACATTACAACTGTGACTACACTTCAAAGAGTACTTTATTGGCTGTAAAGTGCCTTGGGATGTCCTGAGGTTGTGAAAATCATTGTATAAATGCAAGTTCTGTCTTTTTTTATTACCTCTGTGTACACAAGACTGCTGAGTAACTTGCACACTCTTGTATATTAACATTCAGAGTCAGACTGCAGATTACGTGCGAATATGGAGAATATATATTTCAACCAGCATGACACATTCAATGGTGGCACCTGCATGTACTGTTGCTATGTTCCAAACTTGTTTTACTTATCTGAAGCCAACATCTCCAAACATACTGAATCAAGACTAGTCATATAATTAGCAATGTGAAATTATGCCTCTGATATTAGTGCATGAATACTTAATTGAAATGAAACTCTTCCCTCTGCTATTTTAACAGAAGTATTAACCCAATTAAAATGGGGTTAGCACTTCTATTAAAATAGTGGAGAAAAGAATTTCTGAAAAACTTGTTAAAACATTTGTATGCTAAAATTGCACAGCACAATTTCACCCCATACATCACTGATCAGTTCTGCTCCATTTTATTAAAGCTTCAATACTATTTTCAGATCAATTGTTTGATAAAGGCTGTTTTTTTTCCACTCTCGAGCACACGAGCCCAAAATTTTCTGCCCTCTCACTATCATGGGCATAAAGTCACGGGTTGATGTCCATCTTTTGATCAGCTGGAACCAATGATAACTTTACCTATTTATGCAAAACTCATGTGACATGTTGTCGCCTTCTGCCAAACTTGAAGTAACAGCTCATTCAGTAGCTTCAATATTTGTTGGAAAATGGAAGCCAAGATTCTTTTCAGTGATCCTGTCAAAAATTAAGTGGAGTAACAGTGAAAAATGATGGAATATTTGAGCAGTGAGGCCTCCAGCCATGTTATGTCACAACCTGTATTTCCCTTTCCATGCCCCCGCCAGGACTGCCGTTGGCCACGCCTTCCCCGCTCCCCACATATAAAAGCCAGTGAGGCCCTGGTCCATTTCGGATTTCCCTCCAAACCACTCCACTTTGTGATGCTTCCTGGGTCGCCATGGCAACGCTGGAGATAGGCCCTGGGAAGCAGTTGTAAATGGTGAAAGAGAACTCTTCCATTATATATTTAACTTGCTTTGTAGACCTTGGTCTCTGCCAAGGCATTTTGGGCTGCAAATCTTCCAATTTCCTATGCCCTTCTATCCCTTTAACATCTAAATGCCTCTTCTGATACTGCAGCGGCACTGCCATGAGTTTGCAGCCAGGCAATTCTGGGTTTCTTTTAGGCAGCAGGAATCCTGAGTGCCTGTGATGGGCCCCAATCAGGATATGGGTTCAGGTTACAGTGGCATCATAGCAGTTGGTAGAAATCCCACCCTGCCCGAACACTACCACTAGGAGGAGAATCCAGCTCCGATGCCTGAAACAAATAAAACCTAACTGATCAGTTCTTGTGATTTGTCTATGCTATGAAAATTATAGTAGTTACTGATCTCAATCAAGTTTTATTAGCTAGCTTTCAGAATTCACTGACAAATTGATTTTTAAAAGAATATCGCTATAGTTTCCTCCCCTCTTCTCCTGAAGGCACTGACTTTTGCTTAAGTATAGTTCGACAGTGCTGGCTACCTTCCAATGCCTCATCTAGATAGCGATTGTTCATGAGTGAGTCCAGGCAGTGAAGCAATAGGGGGTGAAATTTAGAAGGGCATCACAGCTGAGCTTCTTTTAATCCTCACAGGAGGTCCACAGTCATGCACTTTCCAGCAGGGGTCACTCAATATTGATTAGGAGTAGGAGCCCTAATTGATTTTTCCCACTGTAGCATCAGGGACTAAGGGGCTAATTGCACTGCCCCAACTAAAATGAAGGATTGAACCCATGGTTCATGGATCCAGTAGGGGTGCATTACCCACTGAGCCAAACATGATGCACTGATTTATTCAAGGAAGAAAGAATCTGCATCAATATACTAGTCGATTAGAGAACTGTTGTGCATGACATCTCTGGTTAACTATAGCTGGTACACAAGGGTGCTGAGAGTCTATTTCCAATGAGTCTGTTTAAAGCCATTTAGTACTCATGGATTGGGACATACCATTGTGATATTTTCCTTTCACTTGCACCCACTGAGCAGGTAACACTGATGGAAATAGTTGTTACAAAGCATTGACTTTTTACCTGGTGTTGCCAACCTTCCAGGATTGTCCTGAAGTCTCCCGGAATTATAGGTGAATCTCCTCGACATTGCAGTGAGCAACCCAGGAGAAAATCATAAGGGCATTAAAAAGCATTGTGTTCTGATGAAAGGTCATTGACCTGTAATGTTAACTCTGTTTCTTTCTCCACAGATGCTACCAGACCTGCTGAGTAATTCCAGCATTTTCTGTTTTTATTATAAAAAGAATTGTCTGTCTTTTTCATTTCTTTGAACACTTCTGTTTATTCATTCTAAAAATATTGGTGATGGAGAAATAAGGCTGTTTGACTGGGCTGGGCCAGTTGGAGGCAGTTCAACTGATGAAACTTCCAGCAATATATCCAACCAGAGTTAGCAACTCTACTTTTACCTGGGTAACAATACTAAAACATTGGAATGGCCAAACACAGAGACTAGGCAGTTCCCTGTTGCCCACCAGATCTTCAGGGCAGTCGTACAATGTGCATGGCGAAGGGCCACAAGTGTACACTGATATTTTGTCTCTTGCCATATTGTGTCTGTATTTATTTAAAGGGATAGGTCATTCCAAAATGGAAATGAATTGAAATTGAAACAATGCTCACTTTTGTTTTTAAAGAATTTTGAACTGAAATTCATGTCACATCAAGAATGGACTTCACTTCAGCAATCTTCCTAAGAACAAAAAAGGAAGGCACCAGGCCAACAATGCTGATTTTCCCTGGGGTACAGTTCCACAGACATCAGCAGCCAATCAGTACCTGACCATTCTTTATATCTTAGACTATACAGTCAGCAGGCTGTTCAACTGCAGAGAATATCACAGTCAAGCCCATTAAATGTCTATATATGCAAGTATATATATAATATATATATAAATTTTTCAGCAGAGTCACAGGATAGAAATCAAGACCAGGAAACCTAACAAATTTTTCTCCTCTCCAGTCCAAGGTACAGAGACTAACTATGATATTATTCAACTGGTTTTCTGGCTGAGATCAGCTAATCCATCACAGACCTGGAATTCAACCTGGCACCTTCATGTCTTGTAGCTCATTACCACAATGGATGTGTCTTTACCCACTGAGCCACAGGAAGAGGATTTCATAGAGTAGTTTCAAAGAATTGAGCACTTTAATGCATAAAAAATTGCATTAAGAGTGTGCCACACTCTGTGTGAGTTCACTGAGAAGATGAAAGGTATCATTTTATTGGTGCATCTATTACATCTTTAAATCAAATGATGTTTCAGCTGGTTGTGCTTATCTTCAATTTGAGTAATTTGGTAAAATTGCATTAACGAGTAGCTGCAAAATAAACGGAATGTCAGAACCCCATCTGCACCGTACAGAGAGAAGGACATTTTAAATTACTATGGGAAATCTTCTGTTAGAAGGAATTACAACTTGCAAAAACAGTGCATTAACAAGGGCTAACAGGAACTGGGTCAAGGGAGGCAAAAACACAAGTGAGAGAGGGAGAAACATAGAAAGGCACACAGACAATAAGAGTCAGAGAGAAATGCATACATTTAAAGAATATGGAGAACCACATAGATTGGCAGAATAGGAGAAAGACAGAGGCATACACAGAGAAAGAGTGAGACAAAGCCACAGACAAAAAAGAAAGACGCTCACTGACAGGAAGAATGGAAGACAGAAAGAGCTAGGAAGAGACAGAGGCCAGAATTTTATGTTGGACAGGAAGCCCCACCAACAGTCAAAAAGTCAGGAGCAAGCCCACCTCTGCCAGGCCTGGGAGCCATGTTGCGATTTTATGCAGCCCAGGCCCTTAATTGGCCTTGGGCGGAACTTCCGCCCCTCTGAAGCAGGAAGTCCCGCCTCCAAGCTGCCAAACAATCAGCAGGCCGGCAGCTCTCAGTCCCAGCAGTGCCATCGGGAGCTGTGGCCATTGCTGGGACCACAGCCAGGGAAAGGAGCAAGAGGGATACCAGACACGAAAAAAGGCCACCTCATTCTGCACCACCTCATTTTGCCAGCCATCAAATATGAGGTTGTTATGTTGTGCCTCTCCATTATTTGACCACAGAATCAGATTCCAATATCTGAATTTTTATGCCAGCCATTGCATTTCACCAGCCATTCTTCCACCTAAATTACCTTTGCAAAGATTGAATAAACAGTAAATGTAAAGCTGCTAAGCTTTACCGAACTGACTCCTGTCATTTCTCACCAGAAGTTAAAATTGACACCCTCGTTTCTGTCTACAATTAAAATTATCCACCCATCCCATTCCTATTCTGTCTTTGCAGTCTTTGGCATCCTACACTATTCTAACCAAACTCAACGCAAGGTCCAGGAACAGTATCTCATCTTTCTCCTGGATATTCTGCAGTCCATTGATCTGAATACTGGCTTTAGTAAATTCAGACTTTAGCCACCAACCATCCCCATCCCCTTCCATTTTCTTTTAAGTGAAGGTGCTGGAGACAATAGGGACTCTTATCAGTGGGTTGGGTTGGTGTTTTATGTACAGATGTTTAGTAAGAATGCAGTTTGGTGTGGAGAGTGATTGCTTCCAGGGAACTGGCCTATCTTTTCATGGTGTTGATGAATTTATGTATTTCTGTTTTTATTTCAAGTTTCCAACACTTGAAGTGTTTTTAATTGTTCCCTTTATCTTGCTGCTTTCATTTGCCTCCATTTTGAAGAGTTTATTTGTTCTTTGAAAAGTATACTTCCTCTATGAGCTGCAGGTTGCCTGCAAGTGGCAGTAGTCCCACCAGATTTCCTGCCCACATAAATAGTGAGCTGCCAATTAGCAGTGCCATTAGCACTGGCTGCTTAACTGTTCTATCTAAATGAGACCTGACCACTAAAATTGAACAGGCCTCCACCAATGTCATCAGGAGGGCAGAATGGATGCCCCACCCAAAATATTGCTACATCTAAAAATCAAGCCCTTTGACTCTTGGTTATTACCTGAATGTTCGCTTCTTCATTTTGGTTGCTATTAAGAGATTTGCTTACTTTCCAGTTCTGACAAAGAGGAGCTAAATTTCCTCAGGGTTTCTGCCTCTCCACCAGCATAACTTTTGTGGAGGTTCAGCAGCAACCCAATTTACACATGCAACCAAATATTTGCTGAAATTACAGCAGTAAAACAGGACAAGCCCCAAGGAAATTCTACCCCATGGTTTACAGAACCTTATCTTTTTTCAGATGCTGACCGACCCCAGCTGTGTATTTCCAAAATGTTATGTTTCTATTCTTTCTTGATGGCAGTTGAGGGAGGAATACCAAGGAACCATGCTATGGGATTTTTAGCTCTTTTAAAATTTAGTTAGCGCTCATGCACAGCTAGTGGTAACCCCAAAGTAAACCCATTAAATTCATTAAGGATGGCCACAGGGAAATCCACTATAAAACATGTACATTGGAGACTGGGTCACTGACACCAATATAAAAGCAGCTTTACACATCCACCTGAGTCAGCAGATATGCCTAAAATTTAACATCTCAATTGAAAGACAACACCTTCTACAAAACAGCATTTCCTCCACATGTCAGCCTAGATTATATGTTTAAAAGCCTTAATGGCTAAAACCCAAAACTTTCTGATTCAAGAGAGTGCTAGTAACCGAAGTAAGCCTGCATGCATAGGCAATGAAAACACTCTTAGAAATATGGCGAGAGCAGGGATAAAAAGGTAAGCAATTATTTATACTCCCCAGGGCCTCCTATTATAAGCAACAGGTATCAGTGCTTAACCAACCCCACAACCATTCACCTTTTGCTTTCTAAATTGCCTCATTTATTGATGGTCATAAAAATAGCTCATAAACACCAGCAGGAACTTGTCTTGCAGCTTCCAATTTCTTTCCCAATTAACTGAGTCCAACACAAGGCTAACTGTTACACCCCTCAGTAGGGTTTAAATGTGCATTTACAGAAATAGTCGCTTGATGGTTTCTGTGGTTCAGCCTTCCCTTTGCTTTTTTTTCAACTCTGCCCAAATCCCCTGAAGGCTAATTCCACACCTGGAGCATCATTACCTAACAATAGATACTACATTTGGAGAAAAAAAAGCCATGGGCATGCTTCACCGAGCTCCCTGAAAAGGGCTTTCACTTGTCTGACTCCATGTATTTCCGCTCTCCTGCTTCTGTTTGTGGTTTGAGTAAATAGTGCTCGCCTACATTCCTCACAAGCCTTGCTCATTTAGCAACCTCTGCTGCAGCTCAGTGTGTGTGAAAGAGAGATTTTGTCTGGAAATTAACCCTTAAAACTTCCACTCCTCTTGTTGGTCTACTAATCAATCTATAATCTCTATCATCAATCTTTCCCCAAATTTCTCCCCTCCTGTCTGAAGGGGCTGATCCACATGGGGTACAGTTCCACAATCTTATACAAGAGACCCTTCTTTATACATGAGACTGAACAGTGCATGTGAGAGGCTATTTGACTGCTCAGGGCATTACTACTGCACCAACCCTCTCTTCATCCAACATCCATTTGTGTGCCCACCAGCAAGAGGCATTGAAGCAGGAATCCTAAATGAATTTTTCCCTACCTGGCCAAGAGGCACTGAGGCTATTTGTAATGCATTAGCTGGAATCAGCTAATTAAGCACAGACCAGAAATTGAACCTGGGACCTGCACAGCCTAGTACCATTCTAGCTATGCCAATCCTGATTTCAACTTATATAGTATGTTCTATGATGAGAGAAGATACATACAGTAAGCACGTTTGGGTAGGGATATAATTTCAACCTTTGTGACGTTCTGTGGGCGATTCATGAGTGATCAGATACAGCAGAGGATAATGAAGTACTGGACGTGGAAGAAGAAACATGTATGTTACGCACAAGTTAATGAATATTATCTTCCAGCATCATCCATACCTGTAGGCGACCTCATTCTCTTTTCCCATCTCATCAGCAAGCAATGGCCTTCTCCTTGTCATATTCTACAGTGTTCGGTTACACTCACAACTCCTCCAATGAAGAAGCAGCCCATGTCAGCCTACAGCTGGACCTGGATAACATCCAGGCTTGAGCTGGCAAGTGGTAGGTAACATTTCCACCATATAAGTGCCAGATAATGACCATCTTGAACAAGACACAGTTCAACCATCCACATGAGACCTTCAATAGCATTACCATTGCTGTGTCTTCCAACATCAACATTTTGGGAGACATCAGAAGATTAACTGGACCAGTCATATCAACACCATGATGACAAAAGCAGGACAGAGACTGGGTCCTCTGACCCCTCAAAGTCTCTCCATCTTCTACAACGCTCAAGTCAGGAGTGTCACAGTTTACTTGCCACTCACCTGGATGCTACAACACTCAAGTTGTTCAACACTGTCCAGGACAGAGCAGTTTCCTCAATTGATGCCCCTCCAACTAAACCCAACATTCACCCCTTCATCACCAGTGCACTGTGGCTGTAATATATATCATCTAAAGGTTAACAAGATTACTTTGACAGCACAAGAATTACAGCAGTTCAAGTAGAAGGTCCATCACGGCCTTCTCAGCAACCATGCCAGCATCACTCACATTCCAAGAACAAAGAAGAAAATGTTTGTGTCCTCCCCGCAGATCTCTACGCGCACACACTCAAATGAGTGGAAGGGGAAGCTGGAGTGCTAAAGGATATTGATCTGAAGGTAAGAAATGCTAGAAATACTCAGCAGGTCTGGCAGCATCTGTGGAGAGAGAAGCAAAGTTAGCATTTCAGGTCAGTGACCCTTCATCAGAACCGGTTGCTTTTATTATATTGATCTGAAGGTCCCAGGTTTGATCCCCAGTCTGTATTCAGTTATATGATTTCAGACAAGGCAGGAATTATATCAGCACCCTTGGGTCAGGGAGGGAGAAAAGCAACAAGGCTTCTTCCTCCTGATCACTGTACAGTGACTTCTGCAAGAAAGTATGTTTGTGTTAATGATAAGTGAAGACATTTTTGACTTCAGTTGTGACTCCTCTGCCCCCACAAGCATACACAGACACAGTCAAAACTAAATAGCCACTAATACTCACTGTTCAGGTTCACATGTGAAAAATAGCTATTTGATTGAAGTACTGGAGAGCTGCAGGTGCTGAAGGAACCATACCCCACTGAGAGTCAGCAATTCCCAGAGAGAAAGAAAAAAGGAAGAAAATTGAAGGGTGAAAATTGAAAAATTGAAAAAAATGCATGTGTATTTGAAATCTAAATTGCCTCTTTTGGTGGTTGGCAAAAATAGCATCTTCCCACACCCAAACTGCACTGACCATAGCCTGTATTTGTTCAGCAAACCTTTCCCATAAAACTTATTTTAACGTGGTTTCCCTTTCATTTCCAAGGCATTGATTCAAATCCAACCCAGGCTGATGAGGATATATTTTTTCTCTGCTAGATGTAATGCCCAGAAATTTGCAGGCCAGCGTGAATGGGGCACAGGGAACAATCCCTGCCCAGAATGGGTAGGACGGAGGCACACTCGATGTTGAGCCTTGGACTATGTTGAAATGACACAGGCAAATCAACATTCAATTTTGGCCCACTGTGTCTCCAACAGTGGCTCTAAAGTGGGAGGAGCCAACCATGAGGGCAGGGGGAAGCAATCAAGAAGGGTGAAGCAATTGAGAGGGAGGAGAGTGAGAGCCGGCAATGCTCTTCAGCATTGCCGTGGAACCGGGAGAAACTTTCCTGCATCATTTGGCTCCACATTCAAGTAAGTACCTTTTTGGTGGCAGCTTTCAGCAGTCCCTTTAAGGAATGCCACATGTAGATCATGTTTACCTGAATGCAGCCAACCCAGCATTAGCTATATTCAGGGATGTTCAATTGTGCAATGGGGGCCTCAAACATGTGTTAGAACCCCTATTCGCTCATGAATAGAGCTTAATGCCTGTTTCAGGAATGCCCCTTGGCACCTCTTTTTCTGTTGTTACTAACAGGCGGATGACACCCATCCAGCGTAATGTGCACACATGTCACTTGGCATATTGGACACTTCCGTGGTTGTGATATGAGCATGGTGTCAACAAACTTATAGACATATAAGTCTCATGTAAAATAGGTTTGAGCAAACCCAATTTTCCCATCAGAAAACAAATTAGCATAATAATAAAAGCAAAATACTGCAGATGCTGGAAATCTGAAATAAAAACAAGAAATGCTGGAAATACTCAACAGGTCTGGAAGCATCTGTGGAGAGAGAAGCAGAGTTAACATTTCAGGTCAGTGACCCTTCATCAGAACTGGCATTGGTGATTTCATTGAGACAGGACCTCAAATGACTGTTATCAGAAATGGAAGCATCACTCCATTCTGCACTGCAGTTATGGAAGTTGTCAAGAAATCCCTATATGCCAAATGAGAAATATTAATTCATCGGTTGGAAACTTACATTAAACTTTTAAAGGAGAAAATCTTACAGTTAACTTTTAAAAACTGTCAGCCAAGATGGCCACTGCAATTTGCATCTGAAACACCTTTGCACATTACAAGGCCCCAACCAGAGCCAGAAGTCTAATAATAAACCCAGCCAGAACAATGATTTGGCTAACTGAGTAGATTATCCAGATCATCCTCGTTAGCAGGACATTTAAAGCCATCTTGAGGCATTCATAAGTGCAGACGTCCCTCCAGGGGGTAAACAACGACAACACCACCAGAGAAAGCTTTTGGTCTTTAGACTTTGTACCTCATTAAAAACAAAGGGGATTAAGAGAACCATGCCTATCCATCTCTGAAAAAACGGAGGAGTTTTGTTACGCTTACAAGAGACAAGCAGTAACTCGGACTGTGCAGCAGGAAAAGGTTGCTTGTCTCCCTTCCTTTCTTTCTCTCACCCCAGAAAACATTAAGTTTGAAAACCGTCTGCGACTGTGGAACCTCCAAGCCTAGAGACTGCTACAGCCAGAGACCAGGGGAAGAGTGCCACCTCCCAGTCCGCCTTCAAGAAAACCCTGAGCAAAGTGCACTTTGACCAGTCGAGGACTTCAAGAATACAGTTTCAGCTGGAAGACTACCGGATCATCCACTTCACAGACTGTGTATTTAAGTTCCATTTATTCTGGAATCCAATCCAACCACCAAATCTATTTTTCCCTCTGTAATCTATTTGTGTGTGTGTGATTCTCGTGTGAATGTGTGCGTGAATGTGTAGCATATTTTTTCATTAGTTTTAAATCGAGTTTAGATTGTTAAGTATAATAAACTTGCCTCTTTCTTGTTTAAACTCAAGAAAACCTGTCCGATTGGTTCTTTCACAATCACAGTAAAGGTAAAAGGTAAAACACTCAGAGATGGTAAGCACAACCACTGTTTAAAAGGAATAAACCCTGTTGAGGTCAAATAAGCGGAAGGGCAAGAGGGGCGACTGTGACCCCCTCCTCACTTGGCCGTAACAAAGTCTACACCAATTACCAAGCTGGAGAGTGGAAGCACAGTACAACATCAGCCCAGCAACCTCCCCATCTACCACCAATAAATATTCACATTGTCCTCTTCAGAGGATCAAGCTAACAAGCTCTCCACTGGCTCAGTCGATAAATAGAATGTATGGTGTTGTACTGACATTACAGGTTCCAGAAAGATTCAAGGTTCAATCCTGAACCTGTACTGTGTGGCTACTTGCCTGAGATATTAAATGACTGCCAATTCTATAGGAATCATATAATAAAAGCAAAATACTGCGGATGCTGGAAATTTGAAACAAAAACAAGAAATGCTGGAATCCCTCAGCAGGTCTGGCAGCATCTGTGGAAAGAGAAGCAGAGTTAACGTTTCGGGTCAGTGACCCTTCTTCAGTTGTTGTCTATAGGAATCATAGCCTGCCATGAGACTGAGGGGGGAAAATTGGATTGCCCCATTTTTGGGTGCCGATCTCATGATACATGATTAGCATGTGCCCAGACAGCGCGCAAACATTATGCTGCAGCCCAGCACCATATGTGCTGCTGGATGCACGCTCAACAGGGGGCCCAGCAGTGTGCGTGGCTAACACATGTTTCAGTTGGCCTGCCTCTTGTAAAGGGGAGCTGCGTTATACTCCAGAAAGCCTGATGATAAGGATAGAACATTTATACGCTTTTATTTACAGCGATACACATTAAAAACATGCACCTCCTAACCCAACCACCTTTCAGTCTATCCCTATGTATAGGAGCAAAAGTGAATCTCCAGTTAATCTCCACGACTAAACACAATTAATATACAATTAACAGCACTCATTTTAAGGAAGCTGCTGCTGACTGTTCAGGAACTGGCTGCAAGAAGAAACAGCCCAAATGGAGTGACAGCCAAGAGAGAGGGTTCCCAGGTTTTCCAATGCAGTTCTGGAGGCATTAGTGCACAAGGTGGAAAGGAGGAGAGAAGCAATGTTTCCACAGGAGGCCAGCAGGGGCCCAAGAAAAACAATGAGAAAGGAATGGGAGCAGGTGGCCAGGAAGGTCAATTCCCAGTGTCTCAATCTGAGGACCTGGCAGTCATGCTGCAAGTTCAATGACCTCACATGGGTGGTCAAGGTCAGTGAAAGCATCTTCGAAGGACATTTCCTTCCTACCACACCACCAACCTCTCATGCTGCTCAATGCACCACAACCCCATCACTCATTGATCAGCAACCTCTAGCAATTAGGACTCAGGCCTAACATTCAGATATTCTACCTCATCCTCACACACCTCCCAATACTGCTAGCCTCACACCCACCTCTTGCAGCTTCCAGAAACATCCAGGTATTCAGCCATGGCAAGCACATCACTCAAACATAATCATTGAAATTCTTCCTTCTCTCTTGCAGGACATAACAGGAGGGAGCAGACTAAAACTTGATCCTCTGGAGCAGACTGTGCTCCACATAATGGGGATGGCTATGATAGATCCCATTACATCCAATATCGTTGAGAACACTCAGGACGACAGTATGGTTTTGCCTTATGCCCCTTCTCAAAGCTCACCTCACCCTCATTCTGCTATCTGACATGGTGCAAGCTGCAGATGGTGTGACTATGGACCTCTTGCTTTCCACCCTAGCCCCATTTCCCTCACCTCAACCTTTTACATTTCTGTTTACAGATACCCAAGAACTGCCACCTGGCCAGCCACTGCAGTCTCTGATGAAGATCTGGCAAATAGCCACCAGCTCAGAAATTGGCACAGTGCATACCTTAGTGGCTTGTATAGAGTTGGGAGCTGCACAAGGTCAGTCACTGAGCACAGGTGGGCTGCAGCCAGGCCAGAGGGAAAGGATAGCACATGTGCCAGCTTCCTGGAGGGAAAGGTCACAGACAAGTTCTGTTGCAAAGGGCTCAGATGAAGACTTTGATGGGGCAGCATACAGAACAATGCTGATCAGCACCACACCAAGATGCTTGGTCCATTGGTAGGCTGCCAGACAGCATTTTGTCACTGACTAGGAGCATGGAGACGTCCAATTCCAACTTGGCACAGGCACAGTGAAGGAATTTGTCATCCAGCAGATTATTAGGATTGTTGGGCGAGTGGCTGTGCAGGCTCCCACTCCAGCCACTCCACCAGTGCCCTTGCTGTTACCTTTCAGCCAGCCAGCCAGCCCAGACTGCTTCCTCCTATGCCAAGGTGGTGCTGGACCACAAGGCTGAGAGTTGCTCAGGGTCATCCTACAAGGCCATCTGCAGTCTCACCAAGTGAAATTCAGCAGCCCTCCACCAGCCATTTTGCAACCACTAGGGTAGCACTGTGTAGGAGCACTAAGATAGGCAAAGGCACCTGCAAGACAGGCACGAAGGGGTGAATAGGTTGGTTTTGTATATATTATTGGATGTGTTGTTCGGTAAAGTTGTTAGGGACAGGTATTTTGTTGTGGTTTTTATTTCAGGACTTTGACCAAGAGGACATTGTGATGGGACGTAGCAGATGGATTGAAAGGTGGGGAATTGTGGAGCAATGATAATGATGATGGGATGAGACCATAGGGGAAACGGATTCTCAGAAGCTACTAATGGACAGCCAGTCCTGAGCGAAGGGGTCCCGTTATCTCCTCCCTACCTCCTCATCTTTCACATCCTCCTCCTCCCTGATTCTTCCTTCTCTTCTTCCTCTTCCTCCTGAGGTTGCCTCGGGATGCCCGGTGGCAAAGGCAGTGTAGAACAAAGAACAAAGAACAGTACAGCACAGGAACAGGCCATTCGGCCCTCCAAGCCTGCGCTGATCTTGATGCCTGCCGAAACTAACACCTTCTGCACTTCCGGGGCCCATATCCCTCTATTCCCTTCCTATTCATATATTTGTCAAGATGTCTCTTAAACGTCGCTATTGTATCTGCTTCCACCACCTCCCCTGGCAGCAAGTTCCAGGCACTCACCACCCTCTGTGTAAAAAACGTGCCTCGCACATCCCCTCTAAACTTTGCCCCTCGCACCTTAAACCTATGTCCCCTAGTAACTGACTCTTCCACAAACTTGGACACGCACTCTGGCGAGTATTGGAGGGCTCCCTTCGAGCAGTCCAGGCAAATAGTCTACTCCATGATGTTTCTTATGGCTGCATGGCTCTTGAAATAGGCACACTGTCCTCACATGATCAGGTGGCAGATGGGAATCATCAGTCATATTTACAGAGGGTATCCCTTGTCTCCACACAGCGAGCCTCTGGTTTGCATTGGAAGCCCAAAGATGATGTGAACAGCTGACTACCTCAGGGTGCAGGCATCATGGCAGCTACCAGGATAGCAGACACTCACTGATATGATGTTCTGGGCATGGCCACACACCAGCTGCACATTGAGGAAATGGTAACCATTGCATTTCTTGTACCTCTCCATATTTACATGTCACACCTGCAGTGCCATATGCATCCAGTTGATGGTGCCCTGCTACCCTGACAAAGCTGTGCACCCACTCATCCCACTTCTCTCTGATAAGAGAGATGATGAAGTCCCCTCTTGGTGTACAGAGCCTCTGTCACCTACTTGACACAGTGAAGGACAGCAAACTGGGAAATGTTGGCAATGTTGCCTGCTCCCGCCTGGAAGCATCTGCTTCCGTAGAAGTTGAGGGTAACAGTGATCTTGACTGCCAGTGACAGTGCCGTCCTCAACCTGCTGTGCAGCTGTGAGCAACGTTCAGTGACCACTTCCTTGGTGGATCATAGGCTTCTCACACATTGCTCCTGGCTGAGGTGGAGGTAGGAGAAATGTTCCCTGGAGACCACTGGTGGGTTAGGCCTTCCGTGGAGAGCCGTCCTCCTTCTCACTCTGCACAAAGCTTCCCCTTCTGCAGCCTCTGCTCCAACTCCCAATCATGTTGCAGCCCAAGAAGGACTGCAACTACAGCCACCTATAACTCTAACAGGCTTTCTGTACACAGTGCAGAAAACTCCTCTGACCTACCTGTCAGGATGCAGCAACACTCTCTTCAAAATTCAACAAATTACCAAAACTCCTCGAGGAACACACCACAGTACTTCCACAAACTTTGCAAAAGCAAAAGTAAGTCAAAAGAACCTCAGCTGCAAGTTGGATGGCTGGTCCTTTAAATAACACTAGTTAGGGGTTTCCCCCGCATGTTCAGCTGGGAGTGTTTAGGAGATGGCATTCGATGGACCTGCATAGTCCAAGTTGGCAGAATGTGTGTCAAATCAGCCTGAAAGGTTGTTTGACATCACAATCTGCCCAGTGTGAAAGCTTCCAGCATGTATACGGCACACTTGTACTAGCACTCTTACCGGCATGGCACCCCACATGGGCCATGCCAGAAGTATTGTGCCCACGATTTGCAGCAACACCGGCCTGAGCTAAAATTTTCAGCCCATGTCTTCAACTGAAAACAGTTAAGGGGAGAAAACGGAAGGAGGTAAAAATGGGAATATTTTCTATTCCAGTGAACTGGAGGACCAATATGGGATGTCACAAGGGGGTGAGGATTGTATCAGGGGAGTGGAAGGGACACCATGCAGAAGCCAGCTGCTTCTTAAGGGGAAGTGAGGTATGCACTGCAGCAACTCACCCAAGCTTCTTCAACAGCACCTTTCAAACCCGTGACCTCTACTGCCTAGAAGTGTATTGGCCGCAGATGTATGGGAATACCACCACCTGCAAATTCCTCTCCAAGTCACACAGCATCCTGAGTTGGAACTGTATCACCCTTCCTTCACTGTCGCTGGATCAAGTTCCTGTAACTCCCTCCCTAAAAGCATTGTGATTGTTCCTACATCATATTGACTGCAGCAGTTCAAGAAGGCGGCTCACCACCACCTTCTCAAGGGCAACTAGGGATGATCAATAAATGCTGGCCTTGCCAGTGATGCTCAGATGCCATAAAAAAATAAAAAAAATTACTAATGGACTCTATCCATGCATCTTCAGAACTAAATCATAGTAGATCATCCACTCAACTTCCTAACTGCAGACTCGAAGGGGGAAGAAAGGATTAATTGGAGAGCTGAAGAAAGAGCTAAAAAAAAATGACAATAATAATACTATTCAATCAGACAGCATCTTTAACATAGCTTTTGTTTTACAAAGAGGGGAATGAATCTAAACCAAACAGGAGTTGAGAGAATTAGAGAGGACCAAAGGTAAGATTGATGAGGTAGACTTTGAGGAAGCTTTTGATAGCGATAAGAGATGTAGCAAGAAGGATAGATTTAGGAAGAGAATTCAAGAGTGCAGGGGCAGTATAGTTGATGCCTCTGTGTGCAGAGGTGCAGCAGAAGGAGGTGGCAAGACACAATAAAACTAGGATTGGAAAAGCGGAGGATTTTCTTGTTGTGGTTGGCAATTAAGTTGAATGTTCCCTTTGAGGCTGTGGAGTTCTAATGACCTCCTCTTCTCCCTGCCACAGCCACTCCAGTGGTCCTGTCAGGGGATTGCTAATAGTCTCAGCATGACACCACAAGCAGCCGTTGTGTGTTTGCATCCTTGCCATCTAAAGCTCCTAATTACAATGTGTAAAGAATTCAGTGTTGCTCTCAGCAACTCCTCGTGCTAATAGTGTTTGTTCAATATGCTTTAAATAAACAGTAACAATTACACAGCCTCGAAGGAGGGTTCATGTATCCTGAGGAAATCACCAGAATGAGAGCAGCTTCAGCGGACTGTGTATTGTCAAATCTCTCTCCACATGGGGCAGTGATGGCTCCTCACTGCTGGGAGGCTTTATTAATCAGGAGAGGATTAACTCATCACACCTGATACTAAGCATGTAAGAAGAAAGTTTATTGTCTCCCATTGGACTGGATCTTTGTGACTTTCTCTGACGTTTCTCCTTCCTTTCTGATGGCACTGAATCTTGCTGGGTACAGTTTCACAGGTGCTAACAGCTTTCTTGTGCCGTATGCAAATTGCCAGTCTTCATGTGTAAGCCCAGCCAATTAGTGTCAGCAGGGTGTGTTCTCACCCAGTGTACTGCAGGAGTCACTGCATAGTGACAGGAACAAGATCCCGCACTTATTTTCTCCACCTTTACCCAGCATGTGCCGAAGCCCATTGAATCTTTCCCACCACCTAAGCTGAGACTAGTTGACTCAGCTGTGATTGGGAATTAAACACGTGAACTTGCTGAAATGAATGGCTTAGCAGATAATGTATTTACCCAGTGAATCATCAGAAGAGGTTAACTCATAAAAATAGACTGAAAATTCAAATCTTACAAATAAATGTGATTTATTATTTAGCGCTAATTTGCTATATTTTTATTTTTCTGAAAACTTATTGGCACAGATTTTCCTTTCGTTGCTCTCCCTGAATCTGACTGTATTTCTGGATACAGGTGATTTACAATGTGTGGACTTGTGCCAGGCACAGATAATGTTCTGTGATTGGGGCCACACCAATTATGGGAAGGAATTGGCTTCGCTGCTGCAACCCTTACAGCCCTTAAAACAGAAGATTAACTCTGATAGCATGGGGTAGAAACTAGACCTTGTTGCACCTATTTTACAGGTATAAACAGGTGCAACAAGTGCTCATTTTGGGGACCAAAGTCCCACAACCAAAGTGATTTTTGTTAGATTGTGCTCTGGAGCTTTACCAAACAATTTTCTTGACATTAAAGTGAGAACTGAACAAAATGAGTTTCCCAATGGAGCCTCTTCTCTACCTATGTTATAAAGAGGAGGTGGAGGAAATGGAAGAGGCTTGATTTGAGGAACTTAGAGTGAGTCATCACAGAATACACTTGCTTCCCACGTGTTGATATCCACTCCATAGAGTTTACAGACCTTGACCTTTTCACAAGGCAATGCATTCATCTCATCCCAGTCTTATTGGAGAGTTCTACCAGCTGCTGGATGAAGGTCTCGAGCTCACTTCATTGAGGAGAACAATATTATATGAAGCAGCGAAAGTGATCATTGCCTTGAATTTTTTCCACTCCATCTTTCCAGGCAGTCCGCGTTGACCTTAATCACATTAGTCAAGTATGCAATGTGACTTCACATAGTGGTTTGGAATTAACATAGAATTCTAATTATAGCATCTTACAGCACATTTGGCCCATCATGCCTGTACCAGCTCTTTGAAAGAGCTATGCAATTAGTTCCCTCTCCTCTTGCCCTACAGCCCTGTAATTTTAAGTATTTATTCAATTCCCTTTTGAAAGTTACCTTTGCATCTGCTTCCACTGCCCTTTCAAGCAGTGTATTCCAGATCACAACAAAATATTGCTTTAAAAAATTTCCTCTTCTTCCCCTCTGGCTCTTTCGCCAATTGCGTTAAATTTGTGTCCTCTGGTTACTGACCCTTCTGCTACCGGAAACAGTTTCTCCACATTTACTCTATCAAAACCCTTCATGATTTTGAATGCCCATATTAAATCTCCCTTTCTCTGCTCTAAGGGTAACGATCCCAGCTTCTTATCTCTCCACATAACTGAAGTCCCTGATCCCTAGTACCATTCTAGTACCTTATGCATCCCCTTCAATGCCTTGGCATTCCACCTAAACATGATGCTTTAATGTTTCCAGTGGTTCATTTCTGAATAGGTCAGTTTTCATGTAATCCAGATAATAACACAGAGAGGGAATGAAAGGTAATGGGATGTGCATTGCCTTCACCTTCACTTACCTTCACTTACTTTTGTCAACCTTGTGAAGTCACTAAACCAATCCTGCATTGTGGCAGTTGGTAGGGTAGCAGGAGATGCACTCCGTCACCTCTCTCCATAAAGTCTGAATCACATTCTTAAAGAGCTTCCTGTGCTCAATCTCCAGGCGTCCTTCTCTTTTAGCCCTTATTTCTGTAAGTTGGACATCAACCAATGCATCAGTAATCTGGGAACATTTTCTACTATTAAACTGCTCAAGACTGCTCCCTCTTAATTTTTTCTTGCACTATTCTGCTGTTCCCTACCAAAATGCAAATACCCCTTTGATCAGCTGCAGTATTGCAGCAACGTTGAATTTTCCTCCATGTCAATGGCAGAAAACCAATAAGCAGCAGTTTACCTGCTGTACGCCCACCCCACATATGAGGATAGTCTAAGAAACTTCAGTGGGTTAATGGCAAAGTTGCAAGGGCAAGCCAGCTCTACTCTGTGATTCAAAGGAAAATTCAGCCCAAATTCAGCTCAAAGTCTCATCTCAAGCTTGATACCTCCCTCAGTATTGCATTGTATTGTTGGTCTGTAAGGTTAGTCCTAGTGCAAGGTTCAAACTCACAAGTTTTTGATTGAGATTAAAGTGCTACCAACAATGTAAAGCTGATACTAAATGAAAAGCCTTTTTTTTGCACTTACTTGTGTAACTTATAATATGGAGATATTAATTGCTACAGTTATCCAGATTTTCAGTCAGCATTATCAATAGCAAAGATCAGAATTCTAGCCATAATCCCACCCACTGCCCTTCCTCTATTCTATCCCACTCAATTCTTGACCTGGTGAACAGTGGCATTCCTTGTTCTAAGAAAAATTACTTTGAGACAGTAACATTCTCAAAGTAGTTCATAGTTCGCACAAAACTGCCCTTCTTCTGGCACCAGGGCCCAGAATTTCCTCAGGGTTTCCATTGCATTTTCAGCGAAGGTATGGCGAGGGATCAGGAGCAGCTCCAAGGAACTCCTGGGCCCAGTTGCCACTCTTGCTCTCCTTTGGGCAGATGAAGATACTGAGAAGGCAGGTTGGGAAACACTTATTCAGGCCTAATGGCACTTTTCTTATCCGAAAATATTCTTATGTTCTTATGTATTAGTCAGGAATGTTTTTGTATTAACCTTGGGTTACAACTTGAAATCATACCCTCCCCCTCACCATTTCAACTCCGCAGGAAACATCCTGTTTATAATATGAGTATTGACCACCCTGGATTTGAAACTCTACAAACATTAACACTGATAGGATGCTTCACAAACCAAATACTCCAGCTGTTTGAGCTTCAGGAGGCACGGTGAGAGAAGGGTTGATTAGGACAAGGGAGCAGGTGTAGTGACAGAGGCCAAAGGAGGAGAAAGATCCCCACTGGTTGGAAAGATGCATGCACATCAAGCAGTGTTTGTTTTCACAGCTTAATAATGTTCAGCAAATGAAATCTTAAGCCAAACAGTAAAACTATTCAATCTGCACTCAGATTTGCTGCAGTCAAGCTTAATTTTGTAATTTACACTTGATGAGAGAGCCGAGCAATTCATCCATGCTCAAGAGAATATCAGGGCAGAAAGAAACACTGTGAAACGCTGCTGTTTCATTTATTAGATGGTTTTCAGCTACACAAATCAGTTACTTACCTACCTAAGCTTTCCCAATAACAATCCTTCCTGAAGATAATCTCTTGTCTTGCTCACATTGTACCATAATTAGCCAGCTGGCTGCCTTGCTTGGGATTCTGTGCGTGAGTTGTCAGCCATTTCCCTGCAAGCTGAGTTCACACAAAGAAGAGTAAGCTGAGGAGCAGCAAGACTTCAGAATGTGGTCAGTTGTGAGACCAACAGCATCGTTGACTCAGCGGGTCAAGTAATTTACGTGCACCTGTCAGAACACCATATGATGCCCTGCATATAGCAATTCCTCGGCAGTGATGGTTGCCATGGTTTCCCATCCCAATTTAAGTCGAATTATTTTTGTGCCCAATTTTCTCGTCGCTGCTGACCAAAGCTGGGATTTGGTTTCACAATACTATAGTGGCCTGCTCCACAGCTCCATTTTTCAACCGCAGCCTGCTGGCCCTATGCTAATGAAGCCATGCCCTCAAAATTGACTGTGCCTCCCATCAGGACTATTAGGCGGGTGACTGGCTCTGGCACTCCACCAGGTTGATGCTGTATGTCTGAACACTGCTTGAGGGGAAAATCTAGCCTGCACTCTCCAACAGGAGTTACTCAATAGCGATTGGGTGTGTGAGAATCCTTACTGCGATTCTTTCCTATTCTAACTCTATCACTAATTATAACTCCACATTCTCTGTTCTGACTGAGATCAGCAAGCTCAGCAAAAACTGGGTGGGATCTTCCTGCTATGTGTGAACTACATCAGAAGATGCATTTAACCAGTGAGCCTTCAGGATAGCTGAATTGAGCACTACATTGGATCACAATTGTAGCTTCCTGGTTACCATGTTGAAGAGGTAATTCTTTGCCAATAATGACTTGCAGCCGTAAACTGCTAGCAGAGTGAAATATGAGGGGTATTTATGGTAACATTACACAGACAGACTTTAAGTTTATAATCATTTATCAGTTAAATATTTTATCTTTAAATTCTCCCTATCGTTTGTCCATTCTACACAGTTGCATTTTATATCCACGGTGGGAATTTGTGGGTGGTCAACATCTGCATTAAAGCTGTTCTGACCTCGAATTGCCAACAGCAAGTGGAATAGATAATTCACTCCTATTTGGTACTGTTCAACTTGCTTGTGTCTCATTGTCAGTTCCTGTACATGTGCAGTATACCCTGGGTAAAAGGGAATGATTCACTTCTATCTGGTAGTCTATAACTTGTCTGTTATCTCTCTTGCAGCTCCAAAACATCGACAGAAAAGGCTGCATGAAAGAAAATTATTCATTACTATCGGGTAATTATAAAAAGCTACAGCACAGAATGAAGCCATGTGGCCCATTGAACGTATGCCAATGCTAACCGGAGCCATCTATCAATCCCACTTCCCAGCCCTTCTCCCATATCCTTTTACATTCTTCATTTCCAAATAATAATTTTATTCCCTTTCAAATGGTGTTACAGTCTCTGTCTCAGCATCTATGAGTGTGAGAATTCTAAATCTTTGCTCCCTTGTCACTGATTCAGTAATCAATAGAAACAAAGGCTCCCTTGTAACTTATCCAGCAATCAATAGAAACAAAGGGGAACAATTGCAAGATTTTCCCAATCTCATACTTTAGTTTCAGTGGAAGATTTTTGGAAACCAGGGAGAAATGCATGCTTCACACCATTTCTCAGGGAATTACATCGATCTGCCACTGAAGAAACTGGCAGAAATTCAAGGCAAACCTTTTACTATTTATCCTTTCAAACGTTTTACAATTTTGTAATGACCATTAAAATTCTCTGTTCCAATGGAAAATGTTCCATGTATTCAAGCAATTCTCCCCAACGTTAACCTTGCATTTCTTGTTTTTGTTTAGTGAATTTGTGTTGTAGTCTTTTCATGGCTCTAATATCCTCCCGAGAAGGAGTGCTGAGGCACCGACCCAGGACAATGATCTTGGCTCCATGGGAGAGGAGCCTGCTCTTCCACCAGCCATTCCATCAGTGCCCTTGTTAGTGCCAGACAGCCAGCTGGGCCAGACTGCTGCAGGACACACTAAGATGATGCAGCCTGCAGCCGGGTTCTCTAAGCCTACATTTGCTCGAGCATACCTACCATGGCCACCTGATGAGTCCTCAATGGAAGCTCAGCAGCTTTCCATCTCCCGAATTACAGACACTGGGGAAACAACAAGGATAACAAAACAAGAACAGATGACAGCCACTAAGGGTGAGATGGGAAGTTTTTTGTCAATGCTGATATGTTGTGAGCATGCTTATTTGATAAATTTGTTTTCTGTTCTGGATTTGGTGTTAGTGTTTTTCTTTGTAGTGAAATAAGGGCAAGAGCTGTGAGTCTGGAGTGAAGGAATGTGATTGGATGGTGGTTGCAAGGAAATTGGTAAGGATTGTGGCACTGTTGGTGAATGGGGAATGACAGTGCTGGCTTAGGTAAAGTGCTCCTCAATGAGTTGGTCTCTGAGTTCAGGCAGATAGAGGTACAGCTGGTCATTGCTCTGTTAGCGTCTAATAAGTTATGTTAATAGATGATAAATACCTAGTAATTTAAGGTAATAGGGTGAACAGGTGTTGGGTGTTGATTGGTTACTCAGATGTATATATAAAGAAGAGCCAGCCAGCATTGGCTGTATGTTGTTAGGAGTGGAGAAGAAAGCTCTGTGGCAAGTAATAAACAGTCTCCACCAAAGCATCCTAGTCTCAGTGTCTTCTTCACAAACAGGCTTGGAAGTTTCTCTAACATGCCCCTCCTTCTTCTTTCTCCTTCCCCCTCTTCAATCTCCTCTGCACTTGTTGCTGCTCAGGTGGTGTTAAATGTTTGGCCCTCATGATAGCGATTTTGTGGAGCATGCAGCAGACAAGAACAATTCTGGATACCTGCTCAAACTCCTCTGCAGTGGTCTAGACAGCAGAAGCATTGCTTCAACATGCTGATTGTTTGGTTGATAATGGTCCTGTTCTGCAGGTGCATGAGATCCAGACAGGAATTGTGAGTCATGTCCAGAGGGGACACCCTTTTGTGGCCCAGTAGCCAGCCTGCAATTTGGCAGCATGGTTGGAATAAAAGTGGCACAGAGGACTGACACACGATGAAAGAGTCCAGGATGGTGGGCACAGACCTACATGAATTCACCAACAAGTTGTACATCGAAAGACGGGAATCCCTTTCATTAGAACATAAGAAATAAGAGCAGGAGTAGGTCAAACAGTCCCTCGAGCCTGCTTTGCCATTCAATATCATGGCTGATCTACATCAATTCCACTTTCTCATCCTATTCTCATATCCCTTGCTTCCCTTAGTATCAAAAAATCTATCAATCTCTGGCTTGAATATACTCAATGACACCTGTTGAGTGAAGAAATTTCTCCACATCTCAGTGCTAAATGGCCAAACCCTTATCCTGAAACTACAACTCCTAGTTCCAGACACTCCCAGCCAAGGGAAACAGTCTCTCAGCATCGACCCTGTTGAAGCCCTCTAAGAATTTTATACATTTCAATCGATACACCTTAGTCTTCTAAAGTTTAGAGATTAAAAACCCATTCTACTCAATCTCTCCTTTTCGGACAAACCTCTCATCCCAAGAATCAATCTATCGAATCTTCATTATACCCACTCCAAGACAGGCATATTCTTCCTTAGATAAGGAGAACAAAACTGTGCAAATACTCCAGGTTTGGTCTCACCAAAGCCCTATATAATAGCAGCAGACTTATTTTCTCTTCTACTTCAACACCCTTGCAGTAAAGGCTAACAAGAATGGGCTGAATTTTCCCGACCCAATGGAGGCGGGCTAGGAGGATGAAGGACTGGTAATATGGCAGGGGAAGGGGAGGGGAGTCCGATGTCTTCCTGCTGTTGTGACATATTGCCTGCGGTGGGAAACATGGTGACGCTGTTGCCCACCTGGCGACCAATTAAGCCACATGTGGCCAATTAGGGCCATTCCCCCCCCCCGCAGGCATTTTGCCCACATCGGGAGGGTAAACCCTGGCAGCTTCCCAGCAGGTTCCAGGGCAGGGGCCTCCTTTCTGAGCTATCCATGGCCCATGGAGGGGCCTCCAATGGCAATGCCTACCCCCTTGGCAATAGCACCACTGGTGCAACATGATCTCCGTCACCCCTGTTTGCCAGGACCTGCCTACCTGGCCCCAGTGTCCCCCAACCCAACTCACCTGTCTTCAAGGGCACCCCGCCATTGAGGCGCCCTTTCCCTGGAGCTGTGGCCTCCACACTGGCCACCGCTAGCAGTGGTGCTGCTGAGGCTGCTGAGCTGCCAGCTCTCTGATTAGGCCAGTAGCTCTCGGGGAAAGGCCACGTCCTTAATAGGACAGCAGCCCTGGCGGCGGCCTCTTAATAGGCCACTGCTGGCAATCTTCCGTCCCGGGTCCCGCCACCAGCCGAAGTGAAGTTGCCTTTCTGCCTGATAATTTCACATTTCCACATGTTATACACCATCTGCTACCTTCTTACCCAATCACTTAATGAGTCTATATCCCTTTTCAGCCTTTTTGCATCCTCTCACAGCTTACTTCCCCACCTTGCATTATATTGTCAGCAAACTTGGATACATTACACTCAGTTCCCTCATCTAAGTCATTGGTATAGATTGTAAACAGCTTAGGACTAAGCACTGATCCTTACAGCACTCCACTAGTTACAACTTGCCAAATCAAAAATGGCCTTCTTCAGTCTGTTAACCAATTCTCCATCCATGGTAATATATTATCCCCAACTCCATGAGCCTTAATCTTGTGTAACAACGTCTTGTATGGCACCTTATCGAATGCCTTTTGAAAAATCAAATATACTATATGCACCAGTTCCTCCTTAATCACCCTGTCAGTTACACACTCAAAAATCTTTAATAGTTTTGTCAAACACAGTTTTCCTTCATAAAATCATGTTGACTCTGCCTAATCATATTATGATTTTCTAAGTTTCCTGTTACCATGTCCCTAATTATTGATTCTAGCATTTTCCCTATTACTGATGGCAGGCTAACTGGCCTATACTTCCCTGTTTTCCATTTCCCTCCTGTCTTGAACAGTGAGTTACATTTGTTACTTTCCAATTCCCTAGAATCTAGGGAATTTTGGAATATCAAAACCAATGCATCCAATATCTCTGCAGGCACCTCTTTTAAAACTCTAGAATGTAGGCCATGAGGTCCAGCGGATTTGTTGCCATTTAGTCCCATTAATTTCTCTAGCACTTATTCATTATTCATAATAATTGCTTCAAGTTTCTCACTCTCATTAGACCCTTGGTTCCCTAATACTTCCAACGTGTTTTTGTGTCTGCAATGAAAACAGATGCAAAATATTTGTTTATCATGACAAAGATCACAGGCATCAGGTACAGGGAGTACACAAGACAATGTATATGGCACCCTGCATCCTGGAGAAGCCTACCATTAGGGCAAAACCTAGTTCTCTTTCATCCTGCTTTGCTCTGTCCATAGTAATTGAAACATTGGTGTTTCTCCTGCTACAGAGAGTCTCAGTGACCTCCTTGATTCATTGGTGTATTGTGCATTGTGAGATGAGGCTGATGCCACCTGTTCTAGCCTGAAATATGCCCATGGGCTTCACCACCACAGAGAGTGCTCTTCATGCCCTGGTTTGAAGCTGGAGTTGCGGCTGCAGAAGGTGACATAGCTCAGTGACAGCATCCTCGGCTGAGCAAAGGTTCCTCGTATGTTGCTCCTGAGTAAAGCCAATGTAAAAGTGCTCTCTGTATACCCTCTGCAGATATGGCCTCCTGTTCAGTGCTTGTTCCTCCTCCTCCCTCTTCTGGCAACTGTTCCGGCTCTGTGGTATCTTTGTTGCTGCTTCCATTTGTTCACAATCCCCGAAGGACCACCCACGTCGGCAGCCAAACTATTTCTGAAGCAAAAGCAACAGTTCAACAGCAGTAAAAGCTTCCTCTGTGTAGACAAAGTGAACTTTCCAAAGTAATAAAGAATAACAGAAACCACCCAGAAGTCAACCAGCAGCCCTGAAATGATAAAACCAACAACTAACTTGTAAGTAGAGTATGAACCCTTTAAATTGTCCTGGTGAGGGGACCTTCTTACCAATTGTCACAACATGTGCTGTGCAAGTTTAGCATGTGGTGAGCGTAGTGCTGGGCATTCAAAAATCAAAAAATATTCCTAATTTGAACTAATTATTCAGGGCTTTAAATGTTCCCCATGTGTGCTCCTATCACCAGTGCATCTACCTTAGTCAATGTGGCAGAGGACTTCCGGCTGGAAATGTGCACATGCATCCAATCCATTACATTGAAAGCTAAGCAGGCTGACTAGCACCCAAAATATAGGAGCTGCAAGGCTGAATTTCTAGGCTTTGATGCCCATTAATTACTTCTGTATGTAAACATCTCTTCCATAAAATAATCCTTCTCCACAATCACCCACTGCCACATGTCTCGATAGCTGTAGGTTGAGAGCAAATTCAGCTTTCTCAAATTCTCATTCTGTTGCTAACTCTGTTTTAAAATCTGTACAGATGAGCCAGGATCATCTGGAGTGAGATTACCATCACAGTATGTGGATACCCACACTGAGACCACAATCAAGGTCAAGCATCAGATGCAGGCACCAAGTGCACTGACACTTAGGGGGAATGTGGGGAAGAGGATCATAGGGCAAAACTACAGCTGAGCTAGATGCTCAAGGTTAAAAACAGGATCAGTTCTGCAAGAGATCACAGGAGTCCAACTCAGCAAGACAGGGAACAGGATACTGACAAGCAATGAATCCAATATCCCTTAAAAAATTCTTGATGTTAAATCCATTTACAAAGTACACCTTTAAGTTAGTAAAATGTCCCAAGGCACTTCAGAAAGACACAATTAACCTAAAATAGATGGCAAACAAAAGGAGATATTAGCAGAGAAACCTTGATTAGAGCTGGGTTTTAAGACAGTACTTAAAGGCGAAGAGGGAAGTGGAGGAGTTTAATGAGGGATTCCAGAGTATGAGGCCTCATCAGCAGGAGATATAGTCATCCATGGTGGGGCAACGGGAGGGAGGATGCAAAAGAGGTCAGAAGAATTGAAAGAATTTTAAATTGGAGGTATTAGGGAACAAGATGCCAGTGTAGATCAGCAAGAAGAGGGGTGATAGGTTATCAGGACTTGGCACAGTATAGAATCATTCCCAGACTGAGTAAAGGAAGACATTGTCTGTTTTGAGCCATGTCCTGTTAGCAGGCTATCCACGGAGAGGGCTAACCTCTCTGGTATTGTTTCAAGCAATCTTACATTGTTAAATGAGATTAATAATTTGGTGAAGTCAGCCAAGGAAGTTCTTGAATAGTCAAGTCTGGAGCAAAGGCAATGATGAGAGTTTCAGTGTCAAATGAGCTGAAGTAGGAGAGCAGCCATGCAATGTTAGACCATCTTTGTGATGGAGAGAATATAGGGTCAGAAGCTCATCTCAGGGTTGCTTAGGACACCAAGATTGCAAACAGTCAGTTTCAGCCTGAGTCTAAGGCCGGAGAAAGGATGAAATTAATAACGTGGTAACAAGCAGAGCCAGTTGCGTAGTGGTAATGTCACTAGACTAGTAACCCAGAGCTAATGTTCTGAGGACACGGGTTCGAGTCCCACACCTAGTGACGATCATGAAACCATTGTCGATTGTTGGAAAAACCCATCTAGTTCACTAATGTTCTTTAAGGAAGGAAATTTGCTGTCCTTACCTGGTCTGGCCTACATGTGACTCCAGACCCACAGCAATGTGGTTGACTCTGAAATGCCCTAGTAAGCCACTCAGTTGTATCAAACCGCTACAAAATCAAGAAAAGGAATGAAACTGGACGGACCACCCGGAATTGACCTAGGCACTGAAAACAACAATGGCAAAACAAGCCCTGTCGACCCTGCAAAGTCCTCCTTACTTACATCTGGGGGCTTGTGCCAAAATTGGGAGAGCTGTCCCTTTTCCTTTTGGGCCTCCTTATCTCGAGAGACAATGGATACGCGCCTGGAGGTGGTCAGTGGTTTGTGAAGCAGCGCCTGGAGTGGCTATAAAGGCCAATTCTGGAGTGACAGGCTCTTCCACAGGTGCTGCAGAGAAATTTGTTTGTCAGGGCTGTTGCACAGTTGGCTCTCCCTTACTTACATCTGGGGGCTTGTGCCAAAATTGGGAGAGCTGTCCCACAGTCTAATCAAGCAACATCCTGACATAGTCATACTCATGGAAACATACCTTACAGACAATGTCCCAGATATCAGCATTGCTGGGTATGTCCTGTCCAACTAGTAGGACAGACCCACCAGAAGTGGCAGCACAGTGGTATATAGTCCTGGGAGTCCCAACATTGAATCTGGGCCTCATGGCATTAGCCCAAACATGGGCAAGGAAACCTCCTGCTGATTACTGCCCCTCCTCAGCTGATGAATCAGTGCTTCTCCAATTTGAACACCAGTTGGAAGAAGCACTGAGGGTAGCAAGGGCACAAAATGTACTCTGGGTGGGGGACTTCAATGCCCATCACCAAGAATGACTCAGTAGCACCATGACTGACTGAGCTGGCTGAGTCCTAACTGACATAGCTGCTAAACTGGGTCTGTGGCAAGTGGTGAAGAAACCAACAAGAGGGAAAACCTACTTGACCTCATTCTCACCAATCTACCTGTTGCAGATGCATCTGTCCATGACGGTATTGGTAGGAGTGACCACCGCACAGTCCTTGTGGAGACAAAGTCCCATCCTCACATTGAGGATACCTTCCATTGTATTGTGTGGCAGTAGGTCTGTGCTAAATGGGATAGATTTTGAACAGATCTAGCAACTCAAAACTGGGCATCCATGAGGCACTGTGGACCATCAGCAGCAGCAGAATTGTATTCAGCCACAATCTGTAACTTCATGGCCCGGCATATCCCCCACTCTACCATTACCATCAAGCTTGGGGACCAACCCTGGTTCAACAAAGAGGGCAGGAGGGCATGCCAGGAGCAGCACAAGGCATACCTAAAGATGAGGTGTCAGCCTGGTGAAGCTACAACACAAGAGTACTTGCATGCCAAACAGCGGAGGCAGCATGCAATAGGCAGGGCTAAGCAATCCCACAACCAATGGATCAGATCTAAGCTTTGCAGTCCTACCACATCCAGCCGTGAATGGTGGTGGACAATTAAACAGGAACATAAGAAATAGGAGCAGGAGTAGGCCATTCAGCCCCTCAAACCTGCCCCGCCAGTCAATAAGATCATGGCTGATCTGTCCCAGACCTCAACTCCTCTTTTGGGCCTGCTCCACTTAACTCTCGACTCCTCGAGATTTCAAAAATCTATCTACCTCCTCCTTAAATACATTTAGTGACCTAGCCTCCACAACTCTCTGAGGCAGAGAATTCCAGAGATTCACCACCCTCTGAGAGAAGAAATTCCTTTGCATCAGTTTTAAATGTGTGCCCCCTTATTCTGTAACTATGTCCCCTAGTTCGAAATTCCCCCACTTGTGGAAACATCTTCTCAACATCTACCCTGTCAAGCCCCCTTAAAATCTTATATGTTTCTATAAGATCACCTCTCATTCTTCTAAACTCCAATGAATAAAGGCCTAACCTGTTTAGCTGTTCTTGATAAGACAACCCCTTCATACCAGGAATCAGCCTAGTGAACCTTTTCTGAACTGCCTGCAATGCTAGTATATCCTTCCATAAATACGGGGACCAAAACTGTACACAGTACTCCAGGTGTGGCCTCACCAACATCCTGCACAGTTGTAACAAGACTTCCCTATTTCTAAACTCTAACCCCCTAGCAAAAAAGGCCAAAATTCCATTTGCCTTCCTAATTATTTGCTGCATCTGCATGCTAACCATTTGTGTTTCATGCACAAGAACACCCAGATCCTTCTGTACTGCAGTATTTTGTAGTTTTTCTCCATCTAAATAATAATCTGCCTTTTTATTCTTCCGACCAAAGTGGATGACCTCACACTTTCCCACATTGAACACCATCTGCCAATTTTTTGCCCACTCACTTAACCTATCTATATCCCTCTGCAGATTCTTTGTGTCCTCATCACAACATGCCTTCCCACCTATTTTTGTATCATCAGCAAATTTGGATACACTACACTCTGTTGCTTCCTCTAAGTCATTCATATAGATAGTATATAGTTGAGGCCCTAGGACCGATCCTTGTGGCACCTCAATAGTTATGGATTTCCAACCTGTAAAAGACCCATTGGTCCCGACTCTCTGCCTTCTGTGTGTTATCCAGTCCTCAATCCATGCCAACACATTACCCCCAATAACCTGAGCTGTTATTTTGTGCACTAACCTTTTATGTGACGCCTTATCAAACGCTTTCTGAAAATCCAAATACATTACATCTACTGGTTCCCCTTTATCCACTCTGCTTGTTATATCCTCAAAGAACTCTAACAAATTTATCAAACATGATTTCCCTTTCATAAAACCATGTTGACTCTGTTTGATTGCATTGTTTTTCTAAATGTTCTGCTATTTCTTCCTTAATAATGGACTCTAGCATTTTCCCAATGACTGATATTAAGCTAACTGCTCTGTAGCTTCCTGCTTTCTGTCTCCCTCCTTTCTTGAATAAGGGTGTCAAATTAGCAGTTTTCCAATCCGCTGGTATCCTACCGGAATCCAGTGAGTTTTGGTATATTATGACCAATGCCTCCACTATCTCTGCAGCCACTTCTTTTAAAACCTTTGGATGCAAGCCATCAGGTTCTGGCGACTTGTCTGCCTTCAGTTTGTCCAGCACCTTTTCCCTCATGATAGAGATTGTTACAAGTTCCTCCCTCCCATTTACACCTTGCTCATCTACTATTGTTGGGATGTTTATAGTGTCCTCCACCGTGGAGACTGATGCAAAATATTGGTTTAAATTATCTGCCATTTCCCTGTTCCCTGTTACTAATTCCCCAGTCTCATCCTGTAAGGGTTCCACACTTACTTTAGCTACTCTCTTCCTTTTAATATTCCCGTAGAAGCTCTTACTGTTTGTTTTTATATTTCTTGCCAATTTAGTCTCATAATCAATTTTCTCCCTCTTTATTAGTGTTTTAGTCGTCCGCTGCTGTTTCTAAAAAATTCCCAATCCTCTGGCCTACCACTCGTTTTCGCCGCTTTGTACGCCTTTGTTTTTGATTTGATACTCTCCTTAACTTCCTTTGTTATCCACGGGTGGTTCATCGTTCTCTTCGAGTCCTTCCTTCTGACTGGAATAAATGTTTGCTAAGTGTTATGAACAATCTGCTTAAAAGTCTGCCACTGCTCATCTACTGACTTTCCAGCCCGCTTTAGACAACTCTTTCTTCATACCTCTCTAATTGCCCTTGTTTAGGTTGAAGACACTGGTTTGAGACCCGAGTTGCTCACCCTCAAACTGAATTTGAAATTCTACCATGTTGTGATCACTTTCCCCTAAAGGATCCTTAACTACGAGATCTCTTATTAATCCCACCTCATTACACAATACCAAATCTAAAATAGCCTGTTCCCTGGTAGGTTCTGCAATGTATTGCTCGAGGTAACAATCCCTGAGGCACTCTACAAATTCTTCTTTCATGCTACCCTTGTCAATTTGACTTATGCAGTCTATATGCAGATTAAAATCACCCATGATAATTGCAGTGCCCTTCTTACACGCCTCCATTATTTCCTGATTAATATCTTGTCCTACAGAAAGGCTGCTCTTCGGGGGCCTATAGACCACTCCCACCCGTGATCTCTTTCCCTTGCTATTCCTTAATTCCATCCAAACTGATTCTACATCACGATCTATTACACCTATATCATTACTCAAAACTGCACTGATCCCTTCCTTTAATAACAAAGCTAGCCCACCTCCTTTTCCTTTCTGCCTATTCTTCTGAAATGGCGAATATCCTTGAACATTAAGATTCCAGTCCTGGTCATCCTGCAACCACGTCTCAATGATAGCTATCAAATCATATTCATTTATTTCTATCTGAGCCGTCAGCTCATCTATCTTGTTACAAATGAGGAGACTCCACAAATATCCCCATCCTCAACGATGGGGAAGCCCAACACATCAGTGCAAAAGACAAGGCTGAAGCATTTGCATCCATTGTCAGCCAGAAGTACCGAATGGATGATCCATCTCAGCCTCCTCCTGAGGTCCCCAGCATCACAAATAACAGTCTTCAGCCAATCCGATTCACTCCCCATGATATCAAGAAACAACTGAAGGCACTGGATACTGCAAAGGCTATGGGCCCTGACAGCATTCCGGCAATAGTACTGAAGACTTGTGCTCCAGAACTAGCCACACCCATTTCTAAGTTGTTCCAGTACAGCTACAACACTGGCATCTAACCGGTAATGTGGAAAATTTCCAACATATGTCCTGTGCACAAAAAGCAGGACAAATCCAACCTGGCCAATTACCGCCCTATCAATCTACTCCCGATCATCAGTAAAGTGATGAAAGGGGTCGTCGACAGTGCTATCAAGTGGCACTTGTTCAGCAATAACCTGCCCACTGATGCTCAATTTGGGTTCTGTCAGGGCCACTCAGCTCCTGGCCTCATTACAGCCTTGGTCCAAACATGGGCAAAAGAGGTGAGGTGAGAGTGACTGCACTTGACATCAAGGCAGCATTTGACCAAGGAGCATCAAGGAGCCCTAGCAACACTGGCATCAATGGGAATTAGGGGGAAAACTCTCCACTGATTGGAGTCATACCTGGCACAAAGGAAGATAACTGTGGTTGTTGGAAGTCAATCATCTCAGTCCCAGGACATTACTGCAGGAGTTCCTTAGGGTAGTGTCCTAGGCCCAACCATCTTCAGCTGCTTCATCAATCATAAGGTCAGAAGTGGGGATGTTCACTGATAATTGCACAATGTTCAGCACCATTCGTGACTCCTCAGATACTGAAGCAGTCCCAATCCATATGTAGCAAGGCCTGGACAACAACCAGGCTTGGGCCGATAAGTAGCAAGTAACATTCATAGAAACATAGAAAATAGGAGCAGGAGTAGGCCATTCGGCCCTTCGAGCCTGCTCCGCCATTTATTATGATCACGGCTGATCATCCAACTCAGTAACCTGTTCCCACTTTCGCCCCATATCCTTTGATACCTTTAAACCCAACAGCTATATCTAACTCCTTCTTGAAAACATACAATGTTTTGGCCTTAGATGCTTTCTGTGGTAGCGAATTCCACAGGTTCACCACTCTCTGGCTGAAGAAATTTCTCCTCATCTCAGTCCTGAATGGTTTACCCTGTATCCTTAGACTATATCCCGTGGTTCTGGACTCCCCCACCATTGGGACCATCCTTCCTGCATCTACCCTGTCAAGTCCTGTTAGAATTTTATAGATTTCTATGAGATCCCCCCTCACTCTTCTGAACTCCAGCGAATATAATCCTAACCGACACAATCTCTCCTCATACGTCAGTCCCGCCATCCCAAGAATCAGTCTGGTAAACCTTCGCTGCACTCCCTCTGTAGCAAGAACATCCTTCCTCAGATAAGGAGACCAAAACTGAACACAGTATTCCAGGTGTGGCCTCACCAAGGCCCTGTATAATTGCAGCAAGAAATCCCTGCTCCTGTACTCAAATCCTCTCGCTATGAAGGCCAACATACCATTTGCCTTTTTTACCACCTGTTGTACCTGCATGCTTACCTTCAGCGACTGGTGCATGAGAACACCCAGGTCTCGCTGCATATTCCCCTCTCTCAGTTTACTGCCGTTCAGATAATAATCTGCCTTCCTGTTTCTGCTACCAAAGTGGATAACCTCACATTTATCCACATTATACTGCATCTGCCATGCATTTGCCCACTCACTCAACTTGTCCAAATCACCCTGAAGCCTCTCTGCATCCTCCTCACAACTCACCCTCCCGCCCCAGTTTTGTGTCATCTGCAAATTTGGAGATATTACATTTAGTTCCCTCATCTAAATCATGAATATATATTGTGAATAGCTGGGGTCCTAGCACCGATCCCTGCAGTACCCTACTAGTCACTGCCTGCCATTCAGAAAAAGACCCTTTTATCCCTACTCTTTGTTTCCTGTCTGCCAACCAATTTTCTATCCATCGCAATACACTATCCCCAATCCCATGTGCTTTAATTTTACATGCTAATCTCTTATGTGAGACTTGGTCGAAAGCCTTCTAAAAGTCCAAGTAAAAAACATCCACTGGCTCCCCCTCATCAACTCTACTAGTTACATCCTCGAAGAATTCCAGTAGATTTGTCGAGCATGATTTCCCTTTCGTAAATCCACGCTGACTCTGTCCGATTCTACCACTGTTCTCCAAGTGCTGTGCTATAAAATCTTTGATAATGGACTCTAGAATTTTCCCCACTACTGACGTCAGGCTGACTGGTCTATAATTCCCTGCTTTTTCTCTACCTCCCTTTTAAAATAGTGGGGTTACATTAGCTACCCTCCAATCAGTAGGAACTGTTCCAGAGTCTATAGAATCTTGAAAGATGACCACCAATGCATCCACTATTTCTAGGGCCACTTCCTTAAGTACTCTGGGATGCAGACCATCAGGCCCTGGGGATTTATCAGCCTTCAATCCCAACAATTTCCCCAACACCATTTCTCTACTCATTCTGATTTCCTTCAGTTCCTCTCTCTCACTAAACCCTGTGTTCCCCAACATTTCTGGTATGATATTTGTGTCCTCCTTTGTGAAGACAGAACCAAAGTATGCATTTAGTTGGTCAGCCATTTCTTTGTTCCCCATAATAAATTCCCCTGTTTCTGACTGTTATCTTTTTCTCTTCACATACCTATAGAAACTTTTACAGTCAGTTTTTATGTTCCCCTCAAGCTTGCTCTCGTACTCTATTTTCCCCTTCTTAATCAATCCCTTGGTCCTCCTTTGCTGAATTCTAAACTGCTCCCAATCCTCAGATCTGTTGTTTTTTCTGGCAAATGTTTATGTCTCTTCTTTGGATCTAATGCTATCTCTAATTTCCCTTGTAAGCCCTGGTTTGGCTACCTTTCCCATTTTACTTTTGCGCCAGACAGGAATAAACAATTGTTGCAGTTCATCCATGTGCTCTTTGAATGTTTACCATTGCCTTTCCACCGTCATCCCTTTACATAACGTTTCCCAATCCATCATAACCAACTCGCACCTCATACCTTCGTAGTTTCCTTTACTAAGATTCAGGACCCTAGTCTCAGAATCAACTACATCACTCTCCATCTTGATGAAGAATTCTATCATATTATGGTCGCCCATCACCAAGGGGTCTCGCACCACTAGATTGTCAATTATTCCTCTCTCATTACACAATACCCAGTCTAGGATGGCCTGCTCTCTAGTTGGTTCCTCAACATATTGGTCCAGAAAACCATCCCGTATACACCCCATGAATTCCTCCTCTACGGTATTGTGACTAATTTGTTTTGCCCAATCTATATGTAGATTAATATCCCCCATGATTACAGATGTTCCTTTATCGCATGCGTCACTAATTTCCTGTTTAATGCCATTTTCAACATCACCACTACAGTGTTTCTCAGCTCTATCCATACAGATTCCACATCGTCAGAGCTAATATCTTTCCTCACTATTGCGTTAATTTCCTCTTTAACCAGCAATGCAACTCCACCGCCTTTTGATTTTTTTCTGTCCTTCCTAAATACTGAAAACCCCTGGATGTTCATTTCCCATTCCTGGTCACGTTGCTGCCATGTCTCCGTAATCCTGACCATATCATACCCGTTTACATCTATTTGAGCGATTAATTCATCCACTTTATTGCGAATGCTCCGCACAATAAGGCACAAAGCCTTAAGGCCTGTCTTTTTAACATTACTTGGCCCCTTCCCACTATTTTTCACTGTGGCCCTGTTTAATTCTGGCCCTTGATTTCTCTGCCTATCACTTTTCTTATTCCCCTTACTGTCTTTTGGTCTTGTCTTTGATCCCACCTCCTCTGACTCCTTGCAAAGGTTCCCAACCCCCTGCCATTTTAGTTTAAACCCTCCCCAACCACTCTAGCAAATACTCCCCCTAGGACATCAGTCCCGATCCTGCCCAGGTGTAACTCGTCCAGTTTGTACTGGTGCCACCTCCCCCAGAACTGCTCCCCCTCACACCATCTCTTCATGCCACACAAGTGCCAGGCAATGACCATCTCCAACAAGAGAGAATCTAACCATATTCCCTTCACGTTCAATGGCATTATCATGGCTGAATACCCCACTATCAACATCCTTGGGGTCACCAATGACCAGAATCTGAACTGGACCAACCATATGAATACTGTGGCTACAAGAGCAGGTCAGAGGCTGGGAATTCTGTGGCGAGTAACTCACCTCCTGACTCCCCAATGCTTGCTCGAGGCACAAAGCACAAGTTAGGAGTATGATGGCATACTCTGTACTTGCCTGGATGGGTGCAGCTCCAACAATACTCAAGAAGCTCAACACCATCCAGGACAAAGCAGCCTGCTTGATTAGCACCCCATCCACCACCTTCAACATTCACTCCCTCCACCACTAACGCACAGTGGCAGCAGTGTGTACCATCTACAAGATTCACTGCAGCAACTCACCAAGGCTCCTTAGACAGCATCTTCCAAACCTGCAACCTCTACCACCTGGAAGGACAAGGGCAGAAGATGCATGGGAACATCACCACCTGCAAGTTCCCCTCCATGCCACAGACCATGCTGGCTTGGAACTATATCACTGTTCCTTCACTGTCATTGGGTAAAAATCCTGGAAATCCCTTCCTAACAACACTGTTGGTGTATCTACACCCCAAGGACTGCAGTGCTTCAAGAAGGCAGCTGACCACCACCTTCTAAAGGGCAATTAGGGATGGGCAATAAATGTTGGCATAGTCAGCGATGCCCACATCCCCCAAACAAACAAAAAAAAACACAATTTAAGTCAAGGGCCAAAGATAGTGGCTTCAGTCTTCTCAATATTCAACTGGCAGAAATTATGGCTTATCCAAGACTGGATGATAGCAAACAATCTGACAATACACTGTCAGTGGAGGGGTCACGAGAGGTGGTGAAGAGGTAGAGCTGGTTGTCATCAGCATATATCTGGAAGCTGACCCCATGACTACAGATGGCATTGACAAGGGGCAGCAATCAATAAGGCAAAGGAATGGGAAAGGACGGAGCTAGTGGCTCTCCCACTGGACTTCACCAAACTGATATCCTCCTATATGTCTAGTGTAAGTCAGGGCCAATGTAATCTCCTGGACAAGTTTCAATTGCCTAAGGGGTGTCTGACAGGAAATTTCCAGCATTTTTAAATCTGTTTAAATCTCCTCTTCCAGGAGATTACATGGCTCCATGTGGGTGAATAGCATATATAATATGTTGCACAAGGCATCAGAACTGTGTGGAGCAGGCTGGATGGACTGATAGGATTTTTCTTGTCTGATATATTTGTAGATTTGTCTGGAACTATTTTTAAGATGGTTTGAACCAATGACGAAGATTAACCCTGCCAGTGGTTCGTGTGCTGACAGAACATGGCTCACAATAGACATCCTTTTCCTTTCCTTAGCTTAGGAATGCTGCTTGCAGGTCTCTGTCAAGCTTTGATTTGGCCTACATGTTGGAAAAGTCAAGGCAGCTTTAAAGTGTTGAGGGTGCTGTGCGTTGGACATTGTCGCTCCACTTATGGTACTTGCTTTCAATCCAGTGCAGGCTGATTGGATGTTAGCTTCAATGTCTGCAGACTTTAAGTATCCTAAGTAAAATGAATTTGGGTCTAACTAAATTCACAGGAAGCAAGAGGCCAGACCAGTCATATTTGGCAAATTTTAGCATAAATTGACAATTTCATTCAGAGACTACCCCGATAGGTGGTATATAAAATGCAAATATCACCCTGATCCAGTTGGGCAGTTTTACTCAGCATCTATTCTGTCCATACCTGGGGCGGAGCTAAGATCGAAGGCTGGTGGGAGAGTTGAAGTTCAGATTTGGCTGAGCTGGACCCCAGAGGCAAAAATTTAGTTAAGTGTTTTGAGTGCTACTAAAAAGCAAGGTGATCACTGTCAAGAATTTAAAAGTTAAATAAGTAAATTATTTGCCGTCAATTTTGTCTAAATCCTAACATACAAAATTGATCGACCTAAAGGTGATGGGAAGTTCTGTGGTCATGACCTCCCCATCCTGCCCAATCCCTGCACTGCTTGTCCACTATCCATTCCCTAACAGGCAGTTAGCGACACCTTTACTTTGCGTTGCACCAGTGCTGAAGCATACCTAGGAGTTTTTGATGCAGACACTGGACTTCTGAAATGGAAAGTATTCCAAACTTCAACACGAACATCCGTCACCTCGATGAATACAAAATCCACTAAAATAAAGTTAAAATAGTACTCGCAAGCTTTAGAAGAATGCTAAAAATTTTGATTTATTAATTTTGAAAGATAATGCCTTGAGCTGGAGAATTCCATTGTTGTAAGAAAGATTGAAATTGATTTTTCTTCTTTTGAAATGGGGTATTTTTGAAATTTCATTCCAAAACTGTGAACCACTTGGCTTCAACTGAATTGAGACTGCAATGTTGAATACAACACTGAATAATGTGTACTACATGCATAGCATTTCATTAGCAGCTCTTTTGTACGAGTATGAAAAGAGTATCAAATTAATATAATATGTACTGTATATACAATATTCCAGTAATTAACTGCAGATTATTTCTTGATTAAACCTGAAGCGATCAAGCTATAATGTTCATCCTTTCATGTAAAATCTGTCCAAAATATGTGAAGCGGGTTCACAGTCCACACCCAACTATGGCATATATCACTTTAGGATTGTGACGTCAGGTTTCAAAGTTCAAATGATAAAGTGATGGTTCCGTACCAAGCAACAGATCCACGCCATTGTTCTTGGTATTTATTTAATCTCCCATTCTCCAGCCTTCCCCCACTCCACCATCAGGGAGTACAGAAAGTTTATTTGTGCAGATTTTGCCCTAAAATCCCTTTGTCCCTTACCCAAGTGGTCAGCCTTTACGGGTGTGCTTAGACTGTGGATGTTGCCAGGTTAATCGACCATGAAAGGAATCACAGTCAAGCCTAATTTTGTCTTCATCCAATACCCATATGTATACACACACTTCCAGCACAGGTCACTGCACAGTAATACACAAGAACACAAGAAATAGGAGCAGAAGTAGACCAGATGTCCCATCGAGCCTGCTCCACCAGTCAGTACCATCATGGCAAATTTTGGGCTTCAATTCCACTTTCCTGCCCACTCCCCATATCATTTGACCAAAAATCTGTCTATCCCACCCTTAACTGTCTTCAGTGTTGGAGCATCCACAACCCTCTGGGGTAGAGAGTTCCAAAGATTCACAACCCTTTGAGTGTAGTAATTTCTTCTCATCTCAGTTCTGAATGATTGGCCCCTTATCCTGAGGCTGTGTCCCCGTGTTGTAGATTCCATGACCAGTGGGAAAAATCTCTCAGCTTCTACCTGTCTCTCCAAAATATTGTGTACCCTGGAATACTCATTTCCCAACCCTGATCTCCTTGTAACCATGTCTCGGTAATGGCAATTAGATCTCGATCATTTACCTCTATTTGTGCCACTAGTTCATCTAGCTTATTCCAGATGCTTCATGCATTCAGATAAAGGAACTTTAATTTCATTTTTTTACCTCTATTCCCTGCAATGACCTTATTTGCCAATGTACAATTTTTGTTAAACTCTCTGTCCCTTCCTGTCCCATTCTGTTGGGAGTTTCCCACATTACTATCCTGCTCCGATGCCCTGACCTTTCTCTTTGGATTTCTAAATTTCCCTTTACCCAAACCCTCCCCTCACTCTGTTAGTTTAAAGCCCTGTCCACAGCCCTAGTTCTGCGATTGGCCAGGACACTGGTTCCAGCCTGGTTCAAGTGAAACCCATCCCAACAGAATAGCTCCCTCTTCCCTGAGTACTGATGCCAGTGCCCTAAGAATCAAAACCCTTTCTTCCCACACCACTCTTTGAACCATGCATTTAGTTCTCTAATCTGCTTGACCCTGTGTCAATTTGCACGTGGCTCAGGTAACAAGCCGGAGATGATTACCTTTGATGTTCTATGACTCCCACTCCCTTCCGACTGTATACCAATGTGATGCCACCTCTGGTGGGACTGTTCTAACAGTGGGACAGGACATACTGAGGAGTGGTAATGGAGGAGTCTGGGACATTGGCTGTAATGTATGATTCTGTGAGTATGACTATGTCAGGCTGTTACTTGACTAGTCTGTGGCACAGCCCTCCCAATTTTGTCACAAGTCCCCAGATGTTAATGAGGGCTACTTTGCAATGTCGACTGAATAGGGTGTGCCTTTGTTGTTTCCGGTACCTAGGTCAATGCCGGGTGGTCCGTCCAGTTTGATTGTTATTCAATTTTTCTGTATTGGTTTGATACAACTGAGGGGCTTGCTAGGGCAGTTCAGAGGGCAGTTAAGAATCAACCACATTGCTGTGGGTCTGGATTCACATATAGGCCCGACCAGGTAAGTACGGCAGATTTCCTTCCCTGAAAGACATTAGTGAACCAGATGGGTTTTTACAACAATCTGGTAATTTCATGGTCACCATTACTGAGATTATCTTTTTAATCCCAGATTTATTAATTAATTGATTTTAAATTCCACCAGGTGCCTTGGTAAGATTTGAACTCATGTCTTCAGAGCATTAGTCTGGGCCTCTAGATTACTAGACCAGTAATATTACCACAATGCTGCCATTCCCTTAATTATCAATATTTATTTGTTACTGAGAAATAAGCTCTCAATTCACCATTTCTTGGACTCCCTATGCCATAAACTATCCCTTGCCCAGAGAATGTATGCACAACTGTCACTACATGGTAGATATGTTCATGCAGGGTCATTGATTCACAACTGGTACTGAAACTCCTTTGTTCAAGTCCATCACTTCCACTAATTCAGTCTGCTGTGAAATACACCACCGCAGATTGTATTTGCCGAAACTACTGGCAACCGCTCAGCAGGCACTTAGGCTTTAAAGGAAAGGTGCCAAGCTGGAACTGGGGCCACAGGTACCACTTTCTCATCCAGTCAAACAGCACAAATGAAGCAAAAGAATGACCTTAGAGTTAACATTAAAAGAGTTCATTACTCAATCAGGGTAGGGGGTCTGCTTTTAAAAAAAAAATTTCAGTCACATTTCCACCTCTGCAATTCCTCTCAGTTTGTTGCCAGTTATGAGCCTGTGAGGCTGTGAGGACATCCACAGTACAGCCTGGTGCTTCTCAGAGGGGGGACAAAAATTGGAGGGAGCATCACTTATAAGATGCTCTCTCAATTCTTAGCAATGGGCTAGGCCTGGGAGGTATGACCATCCTTGCAGCTGCAAATGGAGCAATCCAGTTACAGAGAAGAAATACATAATTTAAAGATGAAATTTCTGTTATCTTTTGAAATATGAAAGTGGGTACTCTCCCCAATTGGCACTAAATGCATTACCCATGTGATACTGAACCACATAGCCTAGGAGGATCCCAGGTTTGATTCCTGATCTGTGCTGAGTTACCTGATCGCAGCCGGGGCAGTGCATGGGACGTTACAATTGGAGTCTCTTTTTCAGATGTTGCCCAAGGTCAATCAGTCAACTACCCCCATATGATGAAATAGAGTTGGTCACCAAGAGTAAATCTCATTCTGTCAGACTGTTTCCTATCGAATTTGCAAGATGCAAAATAGATAATGAGAAGAACGTTAAAACATTCAGGAGAAGGAAGCTGATATCCTGCTGGACATGGAAAGTTCATTACTGTGCATGTTAAGTCCAGGGTAAATCTTAGACTGGCACTTGGTCAATAATCCAATACAGGAAATCAGCTGCAGGTCTCCAACTCATGGGAAGCAGCAGTTGAGTGGGTGTCTGTTATATATCACACATGTGGTTTGGAAATTGCACAGACAGCTTTCATCTGTCCATATAAGCAATGTCCAAGAAACAAATCCATTAAATATTTATTTATATATGAAGGTATGTGATATAAACAGAACATACTCCATGATGCAGTCACGTAAGGTAAATATTTCCTCATAGGAGACTGACTGTAAACCACTATCTTCATGAAATAAAGTTCAGAATTTTTTCTTTATAAACACAAAATGAGTTAGGCACATGTTGATGAAATGCTTAATGCTACTGAGTTCCTAGTGGGCATGGATCTACAGCACAAAACTATCCCTAATTTGGCACGGACGAGAAATCACAACTTAGGCAAAGCACAGCATAACTGGTGTGGAAAGTGGAAAACTGTCACACTGTCCAGCAGGCAGCTCTGTTATGAGATGAGAATTATTGTTGAGACAGTGCAGAAGGGAATTTAAGGGCTAATTTTGGACGACTCTGAAGCCTTGTAGACAGCAGAGGTTAGACTGGAAATTGGGCTTCTGACATCTTGCGAGCTTATTGTGGCACACCTGATTTTCTGACAGGCAATTTCAGTGCAAATTATGGTTCATGCTACTGGCATATGTGACCCCATTTTTATATTAAAATACAATTGTAAACTATCCTATTCAGATATTATATTAGAAATTAGTATGTTTTGCACCCACTTCTTGGGTGTATAAAAAGGGTAAAACATACCAATTTAGAAGTCGAACAAGTTGTGCCATTCTTCACAGACATTGATTCCACTGATCAATTCATGTCCCTTTGTTAGGCATCCTGCATGGACGCGAGGTGTCCTGCCCTTCAGTACTTTGCCCAAATTATAATTCTTTATGTGAGCCTGGACAGCAATTGTCAGCAGGGGATTCCTCAATGGGAGCATCACAACCAGGTCGGATCCTGATCTGACATTCATAGATGCTTACTTTCCAACAGAGGCCACTGGGTAGAGTGCAGGAGCAAGAACGCTGGCTGAATTATTTATTTCTGCCTTTCGTGGCACAGGAATATTGAGGCCAATTGTAATTCCTCTACCTTTGATGTGGCTGATCACTGAGATCAGCAAACTCAGCATAGAGCACAGATGGAATCTGGTCTGTGTGCCTCAGTACCATAAGATATGTACATTTACCTAGTTAGTCACTGGGGGAGTTCTCTACATTATCTAAATGTAAGTCATACATGCAATGAACAATGGTACAGAGAGATCTGTATCTATATTATATAGTGTATATACAACATATTTATTCAAAGCTAAATCTCCATTGGCAGACAGTCAAGCTAATTACAAATGAGCTGTAAGACTGCGACACATGAATATATATATATAGCTGGAGTGCAGACGTAGCACCACAGGCTGATGACTAAGTTGCTCTGATAAAAGGTGCAATGGTTCACACTAGGTTTTAACTTCACACTCTGCAGCTCCCAGCCAAGTCAGCAAGTCTAAACAGCTGTTTACAGTCAGTAATTTACACTTGAGTCACGTCCAATTGATTTCGGAAACAGAAAAAGAAATACTGTAAGTAACTTTTGTTTCATAAGTAGCAACTCTCTTGTAAGAAAATAAGAATCCTCACAGTGAATAGTGGCTGTTTTAAATTACTGTAGGAAGAATTTTATCCTTTTGTGAAGCCTCCATCACACTAAGCAAAGAGTAAGGCCCACATTCATCCTCCCTGACCCTCCCTAAATCTGTGGTAGACAAAAGAAAAAAGTCAGGCAGCTGAAAGACTGGAGTCCAGGAATTAACTGTGCAGTTGGTCTGGATCCAATCAAATTAATGACTAACTCCAAAATAGTTTGCTGTGGGTACTCTGGCCTTTTATTAAAGTGATTCACATAGGCTAACTCCTGCAGTTCAGTTAAGGGACATCTGTCACCAATTTGAGGACTTACTTTGTGGGGGAGAAAGGTCTTGAGGCAACTCAACTGATATAGTCTTGTTGACTGTTCACCATGTTATCCTTGACTGCAGATATTGTGCTAATATCTCCCACTGCTTGTAAGGAACTATAGCGAGTTATGAGAGATCAGCTCATGGCTTGCACCTCATCTCAGCACTGTCACAGTCAAAGGGCAGACAAGATAGCCACGTGATGGGAATGAAAATGGGTTACCACCCTTTTGCGTGTTATAATAATTGACACACCTGAAGATATTCTGCTAGCAATTTGAAAAATAAGAACGAAGATGTCCAGAGGAAAGAAAACATCAAGCCATCTTGGCTTCAATTCAAAATGGAAGATGAAATTGGCTCCAAGGATTATGTATGGAATCAGCAGAGCAATCCTTCTGGTTGGATCCTGTGCTTCTCGAAATTGGAGTTGGAGCTAACTCTATCTCCTGTGGTTCCAGTCTTTCTGCATTAGTTGAATCCCATTGGCATAGCTGAAACTTTGACAGGAAAAGCTCAGTTTTTCCTTTAAAAATATAGTTTTCTGAAATTTTACTCAAAAGTAACTGCCAGTAACATTTGTAATCCTAAAACAACAGAACCAAGGCTCCAGTCATGTGCATTAAAATCATTGGGCTTCCGAAATGGGTTGCTAAAACATTCCAAAGGAAATTTGATAGTTCTTGGGCAGGACACTAGACAAAACAAACAGTCAAGGCCTGTCACCCTTGTAGGAAGTGTGACCCTCTCCCAATATTAAAAGGAATGAAGTATGCTTTTTAACATGTAGCACATCTGTCCTCACTTACAAATTATTCCATGGCCTTTCTCTACCTCATCTCTGTAGCATCCTCCTATCCTAGTCCCATTCAAACTCTCTGTCTGCTCCTTGACTATGGGCTACTCCTAACCTTCTCATTCCTTCATCAAAGCCAGTGGCTTATCCATTGCACTGTCACATTCTTGAATTCTCTTTCTAAACACTACCTTACTATATCTCTCCCTAGCTTCAAAAGCCTGCTCAAAGCCTTTTCAAACATCTTTTGGTCATCTCCCCATGCTCTCACAATTTGTGCTCAGTGTAATGTCCCTATGAAAGTTTAGTGCATTTAAGATGCTAAATAAGCTGGAAATGGAACACAGGAAATTAGTCAGCAAGTGTGGAAGGCAGAGAAAGCAAAGTCTAGAAAATAGACAACAAAAAAGATGTTCACTGATTGGTGGTATATACTTCAATGCAAGGGGCAGGAATTTTGCACCCCACCGAGGTTGGGATGGAGCTAGATGGGGCCCAAAAACACCAGAACTGGCCGGCATGTCGGTTTCCTGACCCTGTTCCCAGCATCAGCCATTTTGGCCAAGGTGGGTTTGGGGCCAGCAGATCTGCCACCCCCACGAAGCAGACAACCAAATAGGCTCATTAAGAGCCTTGTTAAAGGTAAGTTAAGGAAGCTGATTGGGATTTTCCAGTCATCCTCCAGTTTCCCAACAAAATAAAGAGCAAGTCAACTGAGCCCTCCCTGCCTGCCTGGGTGGGGGTGCAGGGAACCCCATCACACTCCTGCCCCCCCAACTACAGTAGTGGCCTGGCTGCTTTCTCTATTTTTTAATTAAACTTTTTAAAAAGTGCCTGAGAGGGCACCTTCCTGTTGAAGCGCCCTCTCAGTTACTTAACAGTCATTGCAGTCAGGTGGTCCTCTGAAGCTGGAAGGCCTCTGATTTACTCTCCAGCTTCGAGAGCCCACCTACCACCCTTAATTGGTCAGGGAACCTATCTCCATTCCAAATAACAGGGCTCCCTGGTCAAAATTTCAATAGGTGACTGCTTGGGGGTGGGTTTGGGACCTGGAAACAGACCCAGCTCCTGTTTCCCAACCCCAAAAGCAAAATTTTAGCCCAAGGAATCTAGTGAATAAGGCAGATGAAGTGAAGACACAGATAGAGATTTGGTAGTATGATATCATAGCTATTCCCAAAGCATGACTTAAAGAAGGGCAAGAAAGGCAGCTCAACATTCCTGGTTACAGGGCTTTCAGACAGGATAGAGAGGTGGATAAAAAAGGAGGGGGGATTGTAATATTGGTTAAATAATCAATCACAACTGTGAGGAGGAATGGTATGCTAGAAGAACCATCAAATGAGACCATATGGGTGGAACTGAGGAACAAAAAAGGGGAAATCATGCTGCTGGGACTATACCATAGCCCAAAACAATCCATGGGAGATAGAAGGCCAAATATGTAGGCAAAGTGCTGAGAAGTGCAGAAACAATAGGATAGTAATAGTAGAGGATTTCAACTACCTTAATAATAACTGAGATAAAATCAGTGTGAAAGCTTTAGAGGGCACAGAATACTTAAAATGCATTCAGGAGAACTTTTCATTTTAGCCAGTACGTAGTAAGCCAAACAAGAAAAGGGGAAGTTCTGAATTTAATTTTAGGAAATGAAACTGGGTAGGTGGAAGGGGTATTGGTGCCACAGCACTTTGGTGATAGTTTTCATAATTCATTTAGATTTCACATAGTTATGGAAAAGGACAAAGATAGACCAACAGTAGAAGTTCTCAATGAGGAAAAGGCCAAAAATCTTATGATACTATGATCACTGTTTCCTAAATGTTCCCCTACTGACACATGACCTACTTGACCCAGGTCATTCCCCAGAACCAGATCCAACAATGCTTCTCCAGCAGTGCTGTTCATTCAATTTTAACTGGAGGATGTAAATCCTAATAAAAAGGATTAAAACACACTATTTAAAGGAATTTATAGTAGAGAAAAGATATAGGATAATTTATGGTGTAACTTAGAGATGTTTAAATGTGCAATGTGCTCCACAAATGTAGGTACATTATATTATCAAGTTGATCTATAACTGAATAAGCTATGGGCCAGATCTTGCTGGAAAAGCAATGAACATCTCACAATGCATGCAGTTATTAATGCACAAATTGGCCAGCGAGATCATGGAAAGAAGAGATATGGCATGAATTGTGAATTGCCATAACTTGCTGAACAATTTATGTCGCTCCACCATTTGCCTCACAATAATGGCAGCTGGCCCTCAACCTCTCCATTATTTTTAAGAACTGGCTGGATTTGCACATTAATTGTCCATTAAACATTCTTCAGAAAGTTAGCACTCATACTTAACAGCCTAAGTATGCTTTTAATGGAATGATAATTATTAATGCAATGCCAATCAATCTCTCTGACCCAGAAAGGGAACAATTTAAGCTGTTGTGTCTCACTCATGCAGGTAGTAAATTCTTCCTAGAGATTTTCTAATTTTAAATCTTTTTCTTATTTTTTCTTTCCATCTCCTCTCTTAAATCTCTCTCTTAATCTAATCTTTCTTTCGCCTCTCTTTATTTTTCTTTTTGTACTTGATTTGTCTCTAATTCCATAGCCACTGACTCCATCTCTCTCCCTGGCAACTGTCTGAGGCTGAACTAGACTTTTTGCATTCTTGTGTTGTATTTGACCTGGAGGTGAACTTCCAACCACGTATCCACCATCACTAGGATTGCCCATTTCCACCTCCATAGCATTGTCCAACTCTGCCCCGCCTCAGCTCAACTGCTGCTGAAACCCTCATTTGTACCTTTGTTACCTTGACTATTCCAATGCACTCTGGCCTTCCATCTTCCACCCTTGATAAACTTAAGCTCAATCAAAACTCTGCTACCCTTATCCTAACTCGCACCAAGTCACATTCACCCATAACCCTTCTGCTCACTGACCTGCATTGATTCTCAGTCTGGCAACACCTCAATTTTAAAATTCTCATCCTTGTTTTCAAATCCCTCCATGATCTTGCCCCTCCCTATCTCTTTAATCTCCTCCAGCCATGCAACCCTCCGAGACATCTGCGCTCCTTCAATTCTGGCCTTTTATGCATCGCTGATTTTAATCACACCACAAGTGATGCCTTTACCCTCAGCTGCCTAGGCCCTAAGCTCTGGAATTTCCTCCCTAAACCTCTCTGCCTCACTACTGCCCTTCTGGCTTTAAAACACTTCTTAAAATCTACCTCTATGCCCTAATATCTCATTCTGTGGCTCAGTGTCAAATTTTGATTGATAACGCTCTTGTGAAGTGCCTTGAGATGTTTTACTACACTAAAGGTACTATATAAATGCAAGAAGTTGTTGCTATTGTATTTCATCCTATTTCCTCTTCATCGTTCCTATCTCTTTTTCAAATCTAAATTTCATTGGTTAAGGATTGTTGGTCCTGTTGTTCACTAAGGTCTCAGATATCCCGTTGCCCTCACTGTACTGTTATCAGCTACCATCCAGCAAGGTACAACACAAATTATGTTCAAGCTAAAGGGTGCAGGATAAAGTCTAACCAAGATCACATACAGTGAGATGCCCCACTTCAGCCCTGTATTATTTTTTATTTTTATTTCTATGATTCCAAGGTTTTGGGGATTGCAATCTGCAATCCCATTTGTTTTTCCATGAAAACTAAAAACTGGTGATTATTATTATGAACTACAAGAAGGCCCCCAAGTACGCAACAAGGAAACAGAAAAACGAAGGGCCAGGGACAAAAGGAAGGAACACATGGGCAGGGGTTCCTCACAACTGGTGAGTTGCTTTATTTTGCAAATTCACCAAAGCTGGAAAGTAACTCAACCCCCTGCTGAGTTACTGAGTGCAATCTTCTTTCCTGAGTGGCAGGGCTCAGTCTCCTAACTTGATCAACTCAGGCAGTAATTCAAATCAGCCTGATTTGAAATTATTCGCGGTGCAGCTCTTCATTCCTTTGAGACGTACAAGTAAATATTTCCAACCATAGTAGAAAGTCTCAAGTTACAGCCTCTCGATGCACTTAGAGGATAGGGTCTCGATGGAATTCTTCTGCCATTCTGTACGAATAATTTAGTCATTCTCACTCTACAGATTGTTCTTGCAGATGACCATTTCATGAAAAGGAAATGAATTGTTTCATGGGTTTGTCCCTGAAAATGTTCTCCTGCCTTTTCTTCCTCCCCCGGCTCCCCGTCATGAGCCAGTCTCTTGCTGGGAAGAAATTTTAAAACGATCAGACAGAGGCACCATGAGGTATGTAACACTCTCAGTGTCTGTGGGGTTCCTCTCTGACAGACAAAGGATGAATAAAGCATGCTTTTGGACAATCATTGAGAAAACAGCAGTATCTAATGTACCCATAAAATTGGGTGTGGAGGAGGCAGCTTTAGTGATATCAGCAGCAAAAATGAATGGCACACCCTTCTAAGGAAGGGTACAGTTATACTACACATAGCAATGAGGGAGTGCACAGAATAGAGTTATACTACCACTCTGCTAGCTTCAATTGTTTTTGAGATTCTAAAGCTGGTTCTGGCACTAGTACATATGCATTCTGTTGCTATGCAAAACCCGAGGAAAAGAACCAACAGTACATTGCTGGCAATTGTATCACGAAACAATGCAACCGAGCTCCAGCTAATTGCAATTATACTGCAGTCTGCAGTTGAAAGGACTGCACTTCTACTTAAATGTGTTGTGAAGTCAGATTGTTCATCTGATTCTTAAATTATAAAGGCTGTTTTTACAAATATGTGCTCCTGGCAGGTAGCCTAGCCTGCCAGGAATGCATATTGGAAAATCATGGGAGTGATCCATATAAATCATTCATTTTAAAATGATTCAATGGAAAATTGGGAGAAATGTACCCGCAATTACCTGATATGCACTCCCGGTGGGCAAGGCTCCATGACTCGAGTGGATATTTGATAAGTCAGCCCTATACTGCCACATTTGTGTTGCCATTTCTGCTTCACAAAAGCAACAGTCACCGCCACCTCAAATTTACATAAATGCATACCAGCCTGGATATTCCTGGTACAGGTCAGGCACAGCATAACCAAACTGCACTCCACCTGACATGACTTGAAACTGCCTGGGTTTCCAGGTTCAAGTTGGCTGATTGATCCCCAGCTACAGGCCCACACTTCCACCCTCCAACCCCGCACCTAGAATCAGGTTTATCACAACATTTGAAATTCATTCAGAGACTTAATCCAATAAAAACCAACAGAAGCACATAACAAAAATATACACTTGACATAAAACTCATTTCAAAACATTTTGCTATGTCTAGGTGAACTCTAGCATTGCACTGACTAATTATAATTCATAGCTAAGCACTGAAATATGGATAATTAGGCAGCAGGAATTCTTTACAATTAGTGTAAGTGAGAAGGGGTTTGTGACCATTTGAATTTTATACAATGGGAAAGAACAGGAAGGAATTTGGTCGATTGTAATTGCTGGTTTGCCCTTTTCTATCTCGAACAATCGGGTGGCCGGATCCTCTCTTGTCCCTTAATCCTAATATGTGTTAGAAAATATTAAAAAGACCCCTGATTGAATAAATGCTTTACAATATGCAAACATAAGTTTGTTGGCTTATGATGGGGACATAAGTTGCTTTGTTACAGTGTAAATTTATTTTACACTGACAATTTTAGATATCTTGGTGATTTTTTTCTCAATCTAGGGATTGGTTTCGAAGTTACGTGAAACAATGTAACCGGCATAGGTTACCTAGCCTCCTCCTTCCAATACATGAGGGCTGATTATAGACTGCTACGTCCATAAAAGTGAATATGGGGCATAATGAATAGCAAAAATGGGTGGAATTTAGTGCCAGTGCTCAATTTGTGTCACATGCAAATTTCTGTTGGGGACAGAATCTTTCCAATTTTGCTGGGAGCTTCGTCATCATATTTAAATAAGAGGACAACTTGGAGAAATTAGTTTGTGCTTACCCTGCTCAGGGTTCTTCAGCAACACCGATAAAAAGAAAGTGTTTGCAAGGTGTATACCCTTCCTGTAGAACCAGCAGGAGCAGGAGTGCTTACCCATCTCCACAGGGGTCACGTTCACCTCTCCCACCACCCGCCGCACCACCCCCCACCCCCCCAAACCCCCGCTCCACATAACCTGCTCAAATTTCTTACCTCAGGGTTTTTGCCAGTGAGGCAAATGATGCTGAATTGACATATCCCATTGCCTGAGGAGGTGCTACCAGCACTGGCAGCTTACCCTGCGAATGCAGATGAAGCCAGAGGACCAATTTCTTTTGATCCTCAGGCTTCTTGTTTTGGGTATGGACTAATTGCCCAGCACCGAGTCTCGGCCCAAAAACAGGCCTGGAAAACTTTTAATCTAATATATTTTAGTGGTGATGGTTGTCATGGTCTCTCCCGAATCTGATGAATAATCATAACTGAGAGTTTTAAGATAGAACTTGGAAAATTTTCCTAACCCCTGAAGAAATATTGACCAAAAGCTCTGGGATATCTAACATTCCAATCCAAATTATTTAATCATGACTAGTAGTATTCCACTGATGCCATTACTGTGGTTCCAGTATGACAGGAGTATAATGTTCCATTGAGTAGACAATCATCTGTGCTTATCCTTATAAGCTTCAAACCTGTCATCTAGCTCCCTTTTAAACATTAATATAATTGCTTTTGATGGGAATCTGTACCACTGATCCTTTACTCTCTAGTGAAAAAGATTCTCTTCAAGCCTGTAGTCATGCTTGAGGCTTGCCAATTTTATATTCATATTCTCTTGTTCACCATGTCTCCCCGAATTGACTTTTTCTCATTTTGTTTAGCCAGGCACATCCTATTTATGTAATAAAAATAGAAAATGCTAGAAATACTCAGCAGGTCTGGCAGCATCTGTGAAGAGAGAAACAGAGTTAACTTTTCAGGTCAGCGACCTTGTATCAGAACTCTGAACTCTGTTTTGTATCCTATTTTTGTGTTGTGATTGACCAATCTTACCTTTTATAGTAAATGCAGTCAGCCAGATGATTTGTTAGGATTATTCAGTGAGTGAGTCAATGTGCCTGTATGAGGAAGACTATTAGAGAAAGCACAGTAAATCTGCAAGTTCCAACTTCACCAGGCCTTAAAATAGGTGAGATGATCATTGCCTGTTATACACCCTCCCCATTTTTCTTTCCATTGACTCCATCTTGCTTGTTTTACACCCCTGCTGTTATACGTTCTGTGCTATATTTAAAGGTCAAAAGTAAAGGAAGATCATTCTGCCCATTCCCACGCCCATGAAAGCATTTCACTGCTCTTTGAATAATTTCACTGCTTTTACCTCCCCTACTGTGCTCAGAAGTTAACTTAGTGCATTGATCACACTTTAGTTTAGTTTTAGTTTAGAGATACAGCACTGAAACAGGCCCTTCGGCCCACTGAGTCTGTGCCGACCATCAACCACCCATTTATACTAATCCTACACTAATTCCATATTCCTACCACATCCCCACCTGTACCTATATTTCCCTACCACCTACCTATACTAGGGGCAATTTATAATGGCCAATTTACCTATCAGCCTGCAAGACTTTGGCATGTGGGAGGAAACCGGAGCACCCGGAGGAAACCCACGCAGACACAGGGAGAACTTGCAAACTCCACACAGGCAGTACCCAGAATTGAACCCGGGTCACTGGAGCTGTGAGGCTGCGGTGCTAACCACTGCACCACTGTGCTGCCCACAAAAACAGAATTTAAATTTTTTTTTTAAAGATGGATATTTCATGTGCTAATAGCAAATGGGAAACTGTGTCTGTCTCCACGTGTGGCGCATTAGTGTGTGGGGTGTGGGTGAGAGTGCGAGTGAGGGCTGCGGCTGGGGGTGTGAGGCATAGGCAAGAGTGTGTGTGCGAGCACAGGCGTGGCATCTTTGTCTGATTCCACACTTTTAATGTCACCGTAACCCAGAGTGGGGTCACTGACCATGTTTTGAAGGGGATTTGGCAACGGCTAGTGTGGAGATTCCAACTGACATGCGGGAGGGGAGACATTTTGTCACAGATCACAGGCGGATACCTGGCCGCCCACCCCAGGACAATCAAGGCCCTTAAGTTGCCACTTAACAGCCACTTAAGGGCCTTCGCACGCCTCACGCAGATTTCACGCATGACGAGCGGGCATCCTGGAGCCGGGAAAAGCTGCCTGGGAAAAGCAGGCGGCTTCTCAGTGCCCTGGGGGTGGGCCCTGATAATTGGGCACAGGGTGCCCGATGGAGGGCCGCCCCCGCTTCCCCAACCACCCCCAGGAACCAATACGCACCCCTTCCTCCCAAACGACCACCCTTGCTTCGCCGGGGCCCAACTGATTACCCCCAGCGAGGCAACCAAAACTCACCTTAAATCCCAGCTCCATGTCTTCCTCTGCGGTCAGCTGGGCTGCAGTCCCAGCAGTGGCTACCACTCCTGCTGGCGTTGCTGGGACTAAGAGCTGCCGGCTTGATGATTGGCCGGCAGCTCAATGAGGCGGGACATCCACCCTCAAGTGGGTGGAAGTCCCGCCAGAACAATTAAAGCCTGGGACCCATAATATGCAGGACGGATCCCCGGGCAAGGCAGAAGCAGGTTTGCCACCAACTTTTACGCGGTGGCCAACTCCCGTCCACCCAAAGTAAAATCCAGCCCCATGACTCGCTGTTTTCTGTTCTTAAACCAAATTTTTATTCAATTGGACATTGACCCTCCTATTCCTTGAGCCTCAATTTTTTAACTAGCCTTTTATGTGGTACTTTATCAAACATTTTCTTAAAATCCATACAGACAACATCCACTGCATTCCCTTTGTCAACCTTCTCTGTTACTTCATCAAAAAATTCAATTAGATTAGTCAAGCATGATTTGCCTTTTACAAATCTATGCTGGCTATCCTTAATTAACTCAAACCTCTCTAAATGCCTGTTGATTTTTTTTCCCTGATTTTTGTTTCTAAAACCTTACCCACCACTGATGTTAAACTAAAAACAAGAAATTCTGGAAATACTCAGCAGATCTGGCAGCACCTGTAGAGAGAGAAGCAGAGTTAAAGTTTCAGGTCAGTGACCCTTCGTCAGAGTTCTGAAGAAGGGTCACTGACCTGAAACGTTAACTCTGCTTCTCTCTCCACAGATGCTGCCAGACCTGCTGAGTATTTCCAGCATTTCTTGTTTTTATATCAGATTTCCAGCATCCGCAGTATTTTGCTTTTATTATACTGATGTTAAACTAACTGGCCTGTAGTTGCTAGGACTTTCCTTACACTCTTTCTTGAATAAGGATTTCACATTTGCCACTCTCCAATCCTCTGCACCTCCCCCATATCTAGGGAAGATTGGAAGATTATGGCAAGCTCTTCCACTATCTCCACTCCCACTTCCTTTAGCTACCTGGGATGCAAGCCATTCAGACCAAGTGACTTATCTGCCCTAAGAATAGCCAACCTTTCCGGTACCTCCTCCCGCTCAATGTTTGCACTATCCATTGCCTTTATTCCCTCCGCTTCTACTGATTTTTTGTCAGCATCCTCTTCCTCAGTAAACACTGATACAAAGTACTCATTAAGTATTCTAGCCTTGCCCTGTGCCTCTAAGTATATATTACCCTTTTTGTCCCTAATAGGCCCCACTCCACCTCTTACTACCTGCTTACTATTTACATGCTGGTAGAAGATTTTTGGGTTCCCTTTTATGTTGACTGCCATTCTATTCGCATGTTCTCTCTTTGCCAGTCTTATTTTCCTCATCTCCCCTCTCAACTTATTGTATTTGGCCTGGTTTTCATTTGAAGAATTCACCTGACATGTATTAGACACCGTCTATTTTGTTTCATCATAATCTCTATCGCCCTCATTATCCAAGGATCCCTATTTTTGGTTCCCCTACCTTTCACCCTTGTTGGAATGTAGCTAGCCAATAGCGGAAGCATCTCTTCCTTAAAGTTAACCTATTGTTCTGTTACAGTATTTCCTGTCAGTCTTTGGTTCCATTTTATCCTGGCTAGATCCTTTCTCATAGTATTGAAATTAGCCCTCTTCCGATCTGGTTGTTCAAACTTATATCATTTCTGGCTTTTCTGCATTATGAGTCGAAACCTTACGTTACAATGATCACTCTTACCCAAGTGCTCTCCCACAGACACTTGGTCCACTTGGCTCACCTCATTTCCCAGCACCAGATCCAGCAATGCCTCCTTTTTAGTTGGGCTTGGAACATACTGATCAAGGAAGTTCTCCTGAACACAATGCAGAAATTCCTCCCCCTTCTTTCCCTTAACTCTAAAATTATCCCAATTGATATTTGGGTAATTAAAGTTCCCCAATATCACCACCCTATAGTTGACTGCAACAACTACTGTGGAATCTCCCTGCTCAGCATAGTGGGGAAAGTCTTCGCTTGAGTTGCTTTAAACAGGCTCCAGAAGCTGGCCGAGCGTGTCTACCCTAAGGCACAGTGTGGCTTTCGAGCAGAGAGATCGACCATTGACATGTTGTTCTCCCTTCGTCAGCTACAGGGGAAATGCTGCGAACAACAGATGCTCCTATACATTGCTTTCATTGATCTCACCAAAGCCTTTGACCTCGTCAGCAGACGTGGTCTCTTCAGACTACTAGAAAAGATCGGATGGCCACCAAAGCCACTAAGTATCATCACCTCATTCCATGACAATATGAAAAGCACAATTCAGCATAGCGAAGCCTCATCAGACCCCTTTCCTATCCTGAGTGGCGTCAAACAGGGCTGTGTTCTCGCACCCACACTGTTTGGGATTTTCTTCTCCCTGCTGCTCTCACATGCGTTCAAGTCTTCAGAAGAAGGAATTTTCCTCCGCACAAGATCAGGGGGCAGGTTGTTCAACCTTGCCCGTCTAAGAGCGAAGTCCAAAGTACGGAAAGTCCTCTTCGGGGAACTCCTCTTTGCTGACGATGCTGTTTTAACATCTTACACTGAAGAGTGCCTGCAGAGTCTCATCGACAGGTTTGCGGCTGCCTGCAACGAATGTAGCCTAACCATCAGCCTCAAGAAAACAAACATCATGGGACAGGATGTCAGAAAAGCTCCATCCATCAATATCGGCGACCACGCTCTGGAAGTGGTTCAGGGGTTCACCTACCTAGGCTCAACTACCACCAGTAACCTGTCTCTCGATGCAGAAATCAACAAGCGCATGGGAAAGGCTTCCACTGCTATATCCAGACTGGCCAAGAGAGTGTGCGAAAATGGCGCACTGACATGGAACACAAAAGTCCGAGTGTATCAAGCCAGTGTCCTCAGTACCTTGTTCTACGGCAGCGAGGCCTGGACAACGTATGTCAGCCAAGAGCGACGTCTCAATTCATTCCATCTTCGCTACCTCCGGAGAATCCTTGGCAACAGATGGCAGGACCATATCTCCAACACAGAAGTCCTCGAGGCGGCCAACATCCCCAGCATATACACCCTACTGATTCAGCGGCGCTTGAGATGGCTTGGCCATGTGAGCCGCATGGAAGATGGCAGGATCCCCAAGGACACATTGTACAGCGAGCTCGCCACTGGTATCAGACCCACCAGCCGTCCATGTCTCTGCTTTAAAGATGTCTGCAAATGCGACATGAAGTCCCGTGACATTGATCACAAGTCGTGGGAGTCAGTTGCCAGCGATTGCCAGAGCTGGCGGGCAGCCATAAAGGTGGGGTTAAAGTGTGGCGAGTCGAAGAGACTTAGCAGTTGGCAGGAAAAAAGACAGAAGCACAAGGGGAGAGCCAACTGTGTAACAGCCCCGACAAACAATTTTTTCTGCAGCACCTGTGGAAGAGTCTGTCACTCTAGTATTGGCCTTTATAGCCACTCCAGGCGCTGCTCCACAAACCACTGACCACCTCCAGGCACTTACCCATTGTCTCCGAGACAAGGAGGCCAAAGAAGAAGAAGAAGTTCCTGCATATCTCTGTGATTTCCCTGCAGATTTCTTCCTCTATATCTCTCTCACTATTTGGAGGCCCATAGAATACCCCTTGTAGCGTGATTATACACTTTTTGCTCCTCAGTCTAACCAAATGAATTCTGTCCTTGCTCCCTAAAGGACATCCCCTCTTTCCAACACTATAATGTCTTCCATCATCAGTACTGCCACCCCACCTCCTTAAATGCCCAGTCCTCACCATTTTTAAGCCACGTTTCCATTATTGTCACTACATCATATTTCCATACTGCTATTTGTGCTTGTAGCTCACTAACCTTATTCACCACACATTGTGCGTATACACACATGCATTGTATTCCCGTCTTTGCATTCCTCGTAGCCCTTCTCACTCTGTTCCTATCTAATATGGAACTCCTTCCTTCTCTAGTACTGTCTAACACTCTCACATTATGCACTTTTTCTACTTCTATATGCTGATGCCCAGCCTCCTTCCAATTTAGTTTAAACCTTCCCCAACCTCACTAGTGAATGGCCCCATGAGGACATGGGGCCCAGTCCTGCTGAGGTGCAACCCATCCCTTTTGAATAGGTGCCTTCGAGAACTTAGGCAGCTGAAGGCACAGCCACCAATCGGGGAAAGATTAAAATCAAGAGGTCAGAACAAGAGGAACACAGGTATCTCAGAGGATTGTGGGGCTCGAGGAGATTACAAAGATAGGGAAGGAGCTAGACCATGGAGGGATCTGAAATCGAGGATGAGAATTTTAAAATTACAGTGTTGTTTAACTTTTTTTTGTTCGTTAATAAGATGTGGGCATCGCTGGCTAGGCCAGCATTTATTGCCCATCCCTAACTGTCCTTGAGTAGGTGGTGGTGAGCTGCCTTCTTGACCCGCTGCAGTCCATGTGGGGTAGGTACACCCACAGTGCTGTTAGGAAGGGAGTTCCAGGATTTTGACCCAGCGACAGTCAAAGAACGGCGATATAGTTCCAAATCAGGTGGTTGGACTAGTTCTGCCTTTTGTGTACAGGACATACCTGGGCAATTGTCCACATTGCTGGGTAGATGCCAGTGTTGTAGCTGTACTGGAACAGCTTGGCTAGGGGCGCAGCAAGTTCTGGAGCATAGATCTTCAGTACTATTGCCGGAATGTTGTCAGGGCCCATAGCCTTTGCAGTATCCAGTGTCTTCAGTCATTCCTTGATATCATGCGGAGTGAATCGAATTGGCTGCCAAGACTGGCAGCTGTGATGCTGGCGACTTCTGAAGGATGCCGAGATGAATCATCAACTCAGCACTTCTGGCTGAAGATTGTTGCAAATGCTTGAGCCTTATCTTTCGCACTGATGTGCTGGGCTCCCCCATCATTGAGAATGAGGATATTTGTGGAGCCACCTCCTCCAATTAGTTGTTTAATTGTCCATCATCATTCACGACTGGATGTGGCAGGACTACAGAGCTTAGTTCTGATCCATTGGTTATGGGATCACTCAGCATGCTGCTTACACAGTTTGGCATGCAAGTAGTCCTGGACTGTAGCTTCACCAGGTTGACACCTCATTTTGAGGTATGCCTGGTGCTGCTCCTGGCATGTCCTCCTGCACTCTTCATTCGGGTTGGTCCCCCGGCTTGATGGTAATGGTAGAGTGCAGGATATGCCGGGCCATGAGATTACAGATTGTGGTTGAATACAATTCTGCTGCTGTTGATGGCCCACAGCGCCTCATGGATGCCCAGTTTTGCATTGCTAGACCTGTTTGAAATCTGTTCCATTCAGCACGGTGGCAGTACCACACAACACGGTGGAGGGAATCTTCAATGTGAAGATGGGACTTCATCTCCACAAGGACTATGCGGTGGTCACTTCTACCAAAGCTGTCATAGACAGATGCATCTGAGGCAAGCAGATTGGTGAGGATGAGGTCGAGTATATTTTTCCCTCGTGTTGGTTCCCTCTCCATCTGCTGCAGATCCATTCTAGCAGCTATGTCCTTTCGGACTCGGCCAACTCAGTCAGTAGTGGTGTAACCGAGTCACTCTTGGTGATGGACATTGAAGTCCCCCAACCAGAGTACATTCTGCACCCTTGCCACCCTCAGTGCTGGGAGACATTATGGATCAGAGATCACAGGGTGATCAGGCAAACGTGCCTTGATGTGAGTTGGCACATAGACAGCAGAATTTGAGTGACCTCAAGTTTATAGCAAATCAACAGGTTATTCAGCTTTCTTCATATAAAATTTAGTGTTATTCTACCTGCCGTATCAACATTGTATACAGGTGTTGTTAGTGTACAGCAATGATAGGGACTCTGGACACATCATGTGACGTGGAATAATCTGTCATTGTCGCTTAGAATACACCATCATTTACATTAGCAAAACAACGCTTCTCCTAGTTAAAAAAGTTCAGAATTTACTGTTGGGCTCCTCATCAGTTGGACTCCCAGCCAACACTGGACAGAGCATACATAGCATACATGCTGAGTCCTAAAATGTCATCAGGCATCCTAGAAATAAAATTGTTCTAGCCATAGAACCAAAGGACCATAGGCATCTCTCCTCATTAGGGAGAGACAGTGGTAATGTATGGCTTGAGGGCCACCACTCCACAAGTGTGGGGAAAGGCAAGCCTCCATGAACTACCACAGCCAGTACGGGGAGTGAACCCACACTGTTAGCATCTTTCTGCATCACACACTGGCCATCTAGCCAACTGAGCTAATCAACCTCCCAGAAATAGAGTTGGATCCCGCTTAAAGAATTAAATTAACTGTGCGTTTGCTTCAGGCGGCCGCCTGGGCCAACACTTCCGAGGATCCCAGGAAAATGGTAAGTATCACAGTGACATTGGGAAGGGTCAATAAATTCTTCCCTGTGATTTTTCAAAGTCTCATCTTCACAGTGAGGACACCCTTCAAAATGGCACTATCATTGTGCTAGGTGAGGCACACTAAGGACAGATTTAACAGCCAAAATTGGCCATCCATGAAGCTTGTGTCCATCAGCACCAGCAGCATGGGATACCCCAATCTATAGCCTCATGGCCTGGCACATGCCTCACTGAAACATCGCTATCCAGCCAAAGGCTAATGTGAAAGGGCACACCAGCAGCAACATTAGATATACCTTAGACTCAGATAACGGCTTAATAAAGTTACAATACATACCTTTCTGCATGCTAACCACCAAAAACAGCAGACTGTAGATACAGCTAAGTGGTCTCACAAATCAGAGCACATATATTACATGCAGTCAAGAATGTGCTGGATAATCAAGCAGGAAGGAGGTGGCTCCATGAATATTTCCATCCTCAACTATGGTAGATGCCTATACATGAGTGCAAGAAATAAGGCTGAAGTGTTTGCAAGCAACTTTAGCTGCAATTACCAAGTGAATGATCCCAAATAGCCTCCTCCCAAGGTCACAACCATCTTAGCTGCTACTGTCAAAGTAGTTTAGTTCATTGCATACAACACTAAGAAGCATATAGATTCATTAGACACAGCAAAGGCAATGAACCTCGACAATATTTTAATTTGATTCTGTGGGCCAGAACTAGCATCACAGCCTTCTAGCTTTCTCAAATATAAAACTCTTGCCCTTGACTTTAAGCCCCTCTGGGGACTGCCTTTCCCTATCTCCATATGCTTCTCCAGTGCTCCAACCCTTCTCTATCAAACTCCCTGTTCCTCTGTCTCTGCCCTCTTGAGTATCTCCATGCCCCTCACCCACTATTGGTAGGTATGCCTTCAGCTCACCTAGGTTCCATGCTCTGTAGTCCCCTCCCTACACCCCATGCCTCTCCATCTCCCTCTCTTCCTTTAAGACCATCCTCAAAACCCATCTCTTTGACCAAACTTTCAGTCACCCTCCTTATGTCTCCTTCTATGTTCAGCAACCACTTTCAGTATGCCTCTATGACATAGCTCAAGATGATTTTCTAATTGAAGCTGCCATGTAAATGCAAGTTCCTTGCAGGTCAAGTTATTTTTTTCATTCTTTCATGGGGTGTGGGTGTCGCTGGCTATTTGTTGCCTATCCCTAATTGCCCTTGACAACTGAATGGCTTGCTAGGCCATTTCAGAGAGCAGTTAAGAGTCAGCCACACTGCTGTGGGTCTGGAGTCACATGTAGGCCAGACCAGGTAAGAACAGCAAATTTCCTTCTCTAAAGGACATTAGTGAAGCAGATAATTTTTTATAACAATCAATGATAGTTTCATGGCACTGTTCCTGAGACTAATTTTCAATTCCAGATTTTTATTAATTAATTGAACTTAAGTTCCACCAGCTGTCATGGTGGGATTTGAACGCATGTCCCTAGGGCATTAGCCTGGGCCTCTGGATTACTAGCCCAGTGACATTAACACTACACCACCGTCTCCCCAAAATTAAAAACTGTTAGCTGATTAAGCGACAGAAGATGTACCTTAGAGTTTGGTATGCCACAGGCACTAAAGTGCAACTCTAGATTGCTTTTGTGGAACAAATGTTGATTTTATATGCTAATGTTTACTTGAACGAAGCTCTATTACTGTCACTCGGCATGAAAATCCTCAAATTTGCTGCACTGCCATAAGTGTGATGAAGCTAGGTTCTCACTTTGCCACAGACCCCAATTCTTGATCTCGCCACAGTATCTAGTAGCAGGATGGGTTCACCTCTTTTATATCTTTCTAGTGGTTGCCTGTGGCAGTATGTGTTCCTCTTGGGAGCCTGCTAGAAAAGTGTTAAAAGATGCAATACTGCATGGTGTCTTTGGGTTGCTGCAAGCAAGCCCCACCAAAGTTCCTCGACTTACGTCTTCACTTCTTCTAGTTATCTTGTAAGAGGTTTAATGGCAGATATTTAAAGGATCAATACTGCAGTCTTCAACGTTGTGACCATTTCTGCCACAAAAATGTCCTGGGTGCCTGCTTCTACTCAGTGTCCAAATCGTAGGCTGCAAAAGAGCCAAGAGTTGTAAGAAATCTGGCTAAGGAAGCCCTCCAGCTGGTTTGGCATATTGCATCATCATGCAACTCACTACGTGAAAATTCTAGGACATTATTTATGTTTAGTCCTGCTCATTCAGCTGTTTAAAATATTTAATATGTCTGTCTAATAGTTAATAGGTTCAGCCACAGGCTAGTAGAATGTTTATTCTCCTGTCTTCCAAAGTCAAGGAGGTCATCTGTTGAAACATGATAAATTTTCATAAGCCTGTGTGCAGTGACAAAGTTCTCAATTTTACATTTGGGATTACCACAGTATCCTAGATATTTGGCATATAAAGGCACCCTTTATCAAATAGCCATCAAATATATCACTGAGCAAACATATTGCATCCTAAGTATCTCCTGAATATTACATTTCTGGATTTTTGTTCAATCTCACTCCCAACTAGATGAGTAATTGAATTGAGCAGGCTGGTATGAACAAGTTGTATCCAGGTGTCCAATTTTCTGATATTAAAATGATTATTTCCATAATACCCCGGCCCCCTTCTCATCAGATAAAACCAACAGAGGTCACAGCTGTACTTTGTTCCGAAGCGGTCAAGCTGCACATCTCATCTGTGACAGTACAGTTAATCTTTTATTAATAAGACCATAGGGGTTAATCTAATCTTATCTCCTTTGAACAACAAGCTTTTACGTTAGTACAATTCAGGGTTATTCCCAACAATGTTCAGAGTCAATTGTCAGATTTTCAATATATATTTGTTTTGCAACAGAATTTTGCTTCTTGCATTTCAAAATTACAAAATGTACAGTGGGTAAGGGCCAGGTAACCATGGTAATGGATTCTAACCAGAAAACTCTAAAACAATATAGTTTCCTATTTCTATCAAAAATCACTGGACCATTAACAATTTCCCAGAGATGGCAGCTAATTGTTGAACTGTTTCAAGAGGGAGTCTCTTTCCAATTAAGATTTATTTTAGAGAAACAATTTCTATCACCATGACTTTTGAATGACATGCTGTTCTTCTTCTGGCCTGCACCTATAGTGTATCGCCACATCATGCTCTATAATGACATTCCAACCAAATTTGAAAATAATGATAATTCGACTGGGAAGGCATCTTTTCCTCACCCACATGGCAAGTCCATCATTCCAAAATTCTTCCTCTGTGTCTGAGTTCTTCCTTCTGAACCTGTCTGCTCAATAAATTTGAAATCTCCTTTATTTATTTAGAGATACAGCACTGAAACAGGCCCTTCAGCCCACCGAGTCTGTGCCGACCATCAACCACCCATTTATACTAATCCTACGTTAATCCCATATTCCTACCCCATCCCCACCTTTCCTCAATTCCCCTACCACCTACCTATACTAGGGGCAATTTATAATGGCCAATTTACCTATCAACCTGCAAGTCTTTGGCTGTGGGAGGAAACCGGAGCACCCAGTGAAAACCCATGCGGTCACAGGGAGAACTTGCAAACTCCGCACAGGCAGTACCCAGAATCGAACCCGGGTCGCTGGAGCCGTGAGGCTTCATTGCTAACCACTGCGCCACTGTGCCACCCACTGCGCCACTGTGCCACCCAACTGCGCCACTGTGCCGCCCAGTATCTCCTTCTAGCTCATTCCATGCAAGTTTAACAAATTACCCATTCTCTCAGGTTTTCAAGGTCTGTTGATTAATGCTGATGACTCCTTTGCTAGAATCTCCTCCTTTGATGCCTCATTTCAGATTCCTGCCCCAATTCTCCCCAACAATTCACCAAAACATCCCCAAGCTTTTTGCATATTGATGTAAACGCATAAGGTCACTGACCTGAAACGTTAGCTCTGTTTCTCTCTCCACAGATGCTGCCAGACCTGCTGTGTATTTCCAGCATTTTCTACTTTAATATCTTGCCTATTTATCCTGGTGCTGTACATGCTCATAATTATGGAAAAGCCACTAGGATAGATAACTCTAATGAAGAAGCAGAACTATAATGATAATTCGAATGGGAAGGCATCTTGCTATCTTACCAAGAGTGAAATGCTTAGCCGTTTTTTTCAAGTTCCTACGTCTTCTCCTCTCTTCAAGGCACTTACTCATGATGCCGTTTTATTTCATGACCACCAACAACCCTTTATTACCTCAACCGAGTACCATTCTGAAGTGTGAGTCTAGATAGTGAGTAGCAGCAGGTTATTCAACTAAGGAGAGCATCATTGCTAAACCTGATCTGTTGTCATGTGATGAACACACATGTGTACTTTCCAGTGGGGTTTTGCTATAACTCTGGTTGATTTCCGCACTCCTTAGCCCAGGCTGCTGAGACCAATTATAGTGCTGGTGCTCTGACTGAAATTGGCTCACAGTACCGGCTTGGAACACAACATGTTGGTTAGTATTTGTCAACATTACACTTGACAGTTCTTTTACCCATTTGATCCTCAGGGAAGCATAAGGCTGTTGACAATCATTATCTAAATCCTGTGATTAAAATGCAGCCTTGACAATCACTCTCTGATATTATCTTCTATAATTATACATAGTTTTCATTTTTGCTTAAGTGCTTCTAAGTTCTACTTTGGGTCACGCTTGTCCTGCCAGCAGCTGTTAAAGCAGCCAGTTTCTGTCAGTGTGGCCCTGTGTCCATAATGCATGACAGTGTTCACACAAGAGGATTGGGCCACATCATCACTGTAGATTGATCCAGAAATAATCTGCCGGTGGCCATCATATTCCTTTCATGTCCTACTATCTGGCTGCATTAATTGTGTATGTTCTCAAAGATCCTGCTGCCTTTAAGGCAGCGTATTTAATTAGAATAACATTCCTAAATAAATTGTGTTAAGTCCAAATTCCTTTCCTCTCCCTCTTAATTTTGCAATCTAACCAATGTCAGCACATCAAAGAAGGATTTTGTTGGATTTGAGATAATCAGGCCTTTGTGAATGTCAAGACCTTATGGGCGAGGATGAAGCTCTGAACAATAGAAGACCAGCTTTGGTTGGCTATTCAGATATCAATCGTGCTCATTGAGAAGCTCAGAATACACCTACCCTTGACCTTTAAGATACTGCATATACTTGAGCAGTGAAAGAAAGGGGCTGGGCCATGACAAAGTGGTTGCTTTTATCAACTGATCTGTTGAAGGACCACAGAAGACCAATGTTGGTGGGCCCAGTATTTCAGCACAATGTTTAAGACTCCTGAATACAATATGTGTCTGGTTCATCTATTTCCCTATCAGTTGTGGCATATTCAATTCAAATAAAGGTTTATAAGTTTAACCTTTTATTTTTGTGCAGGAGGGAGGTTCTTGCGGCGTGGGTGAGCAATCACAGAGAATGGAGAATTTTCCCTGTCCTTGGGCCCAAATAAATCCTCCTTTGCAGAGGATCCAAAAGACTCTCAGCATGCAAAGACAGAAAGAATTGGAGTAAGGCAGAGACAGAGCTAACGACAACAAGTCAGAGGAATAAAATAGAAAATTTGGAACCTTAATCAGCTAGTCTAAGGACATTAAGGGAATAGAGAAAGAGACAGACTAGGCACCACAAGACAGAGAAATTATAATCTCACAAACTTCAACTTAAAGCATTTCTTATCGTGTAACTATATAAAATCCTATTTAGCAGGGTAAGGATTACTTACAAGTAAATTCACCAATGAGCTGTACAAAAAGGGAACAACAACTTGCATTTATATAATGCATTTAACATGGAAAAATGTTCCAAAGCAATTAACAGGGGCGTAATCAAACATGCAAAAGAAGGAGATATTAGGAGGGGCGACCAAAAGTTGGTCAAATAAATGTTTTTTAAGGAGGGTCTTAAAAGAGAAGAAGGAGATAAAGCTGAAGAGATTCCAAAGCATGGACCTAGGCCGCAGAAGGCACAACTGCTAATAATGGAGTAAAGGGAGGGAGGATGCACAAAAGGGAGGCCAGAAGCAGAGGAATGGAAAGTTCAAGGGTGGAGGGGAGGGGGGATGGTTGGTTGTAGAACTGAAGGATGTTAGTGTTGGGGAGGGACAAGGTAATGGAGGGATTTAATCACAAGGATAAGAATTTTAAATTTTAGGTACTGGGGGACCAGGAAGCAAAATAAATCAGCAAGTACAGGGATGATGGGCAAGAAGAACTTGGAGAAGGATAGCATATAGGCAGCAGAGTTTTGAACGAGGTGAAGTTTATGGAGGGTGGAGGATGGGAAGCCAAACAAATGGAAAAATAAAGAAAGACTTGCATTTGTATAGAGCTTATCACAACCTCAGGATGTCTCAAAGCATTTTACAGCCAATTAAGTACTTCTGAAGGACTGTTGTAAGGTTGGAAACACGGCAGCCAATTTGCACGCAGCAAACTCCCATAAACAGCAATGTGGTAGTGACCAGATAATCTGTTTTTGTGATGTTGACTGAGGGAGAAATATTGGCCAGGACACCAGGAGAACTCCTGTGCACTTGTTCAAAATAGTGCCATGGGATCTTTTACATCCACCTGAAAGGGCAGACTTAATGTCTCATACAAAAGATGGCACCTCCAACAGTGCAGCACTCTCTCAGTACTACATACAAACATACGAATTAGGAACAGGAGTAGGCCACTTGGCCCCTTGAGCCTGCTCCACCATTCAACAAGATCATGGCTGATCTGATTGTCACCTCAATTCCACATTCCCGCCTACCCCCAAAACCCTTTCACCTCCTTGCTTATCAAGAATCTATCTACCTCTGCCTTAAAAATATTCAAAGACTCTGCTTCCACCAACTTTTGATGAAGAGGGTTCCAAAGACTCACGACCCTCTGAGAAAAAATTTCTCCTCATCTCTGGATGGGCGACCCCTTATTTTTAATCAGTGATCCCTAGTTCTAGATTCTCCCACAACAGGAAACATCCTTTCCACATCCACACTCAAGATCCCTCAAAATCTTATGTGCTTCAATCAAGTCTCCTCTTACTCTTCTAAACTCCAGCGGATACAAGCCTAGCCTGTCCAATCTTTCCACATAAGACAACACTCCTATTCCAGCTATTAGTCTAGTAAACCTTCTCTGAACTGCTTCCAATGCATTTATATCCTTCCTTAAATAAGGAGACCAATACTGTACACAATACTCCAGATGTGGTCTCACCAATGCCCTGTATAACTGAAGCATAACTTCCCTACTTTTGTATTCAATTCCCCTTGCAATACATGATAACATTCTATCAGCTTTCCTAATTACTTGCTGTACCTGCATACTAACCTTTTGTGATTCATGCACGAGGACACCCAGGTCCCTCTGCATCTCAGAGCTCTGCAATCTCACCATTTAGATAATATGCTTCTTTTTTATTCTTCCTGCCAAAATAGACAATTTCACATTTTCCCACATTATACCCCATTTGTCAGATCTTTGCCCACTCACTTACCCTATTTAAATCACTTTTTAGCCTCCTTATGTCTTCTTCACAACTTACTTTCCTACCTATCTTTGTGTCATCAGCAAATTTAACAACCATATCCTCTGTCCCTTCATACAAGTCATTTATATAAATTGTAAAACGTTAAGGTCCCAGCACTGATTCCTGTGGCACACCACTTGTTACATGTTGCCAACCAGAAAATGACCCATTTATGCCTACTCTCTATTTCCTGTTAGCTAGCCAAACTTCTATCCACACCAAAATGTTACCCCCTACATCATGAGCTTTTATTTTCCACAATAACCTTTGATGTGGCACCTTAGCAAATGCCTTCTGGAAATCTAAGTACAGTACATCCACCAGTTCCCCTTTATCCACAGCAGATGTTACTTCTTCAAAGAGCTCCAATAAATTGGTTAAACATGATTTCCCTTTCACAAAACCATGATGACTCTACCTGATTACCTTGAATTTTTCTAAGTGCCCTAATATAAAGTCTTTAATAATAGCTTCTAACATTTTCCCTATAACACATGTTAAGCTAACTGGCCTGTAGTTTCCTGCTTTCTGTCTCCCTCCCTTTTTGAATAAAGGAGTTACATTGGTATTTTTCCAATCTAATGGAACCTTCCTCAAATCTTGGGAAATTTGGAAAATCAAAACCAACGCATGAACTATCGCACTAGCCACTTCATTTAAGACTCTAGGATGAAGTCCATCAGGATTCGGGGACTTGTCAGCCCACAGCTCCAACAATTTGCTCAGTACTACTTCCCTGGAATGTCAGCCTTGATTGTGTGCTCAAGCTTCTGGAATGGGACTTGAACCCACAACCGTCTGACTCAGAGGCAAGAGTGCTGGCAACTGAGGCACACCTGACACAAATGAGCATTTGAATAGTCTAGTTTAGAGTTAACAAATATGTGGATTAGGGTTTAGTTTGTGGTAGAGTTGAAGGAGAGCAATGTTCCATAAATGGAAGTTGACAGTCTTTGTGACAGAGAGGATATGGAGGCAGAATCTCAGCTCAAAGTTGAATTGGATCTCGATGTTGCAAACAGTCTGCTTCAGCCTGAGAAAATGGCCAGGGAGAGCAATAGAGTAAGTGGCAGGTACAGATTGTTGGAGAATTTCCCTCCTGTCCCACATCCCACTCACCACAACATGCCCAAGTAAAAATCAACCCCAGTGTATTCAAAACGTTGTTTTCCTTCACAATACAGCAAAACAAAAAAGGTACTTCTCTCTGATCTATCTCGACATTAAACTTTGGAAAACAAATGTTCACTTACATTGAGAAACACAGCTATGGAGTCAAACTAGCACACTTCTGCTGGTTTGAGACTAACTGGTGAGATAAATTTTCCCTCAGACTATCATTTCAAGTCCTTTGAAGGTACAGAGAAAAAAGCCCAATCTCAAATAACTGCATTTCCAGGAATTAAATTAAATGGTTAACCACTCCTTTGCAATGGTATAGAATGTTTGTCCCCAGGTTTAAAATGAAGACTTTCAAAAATACTTCAAAACAGCCACAGCTCAAATCTTCTGCATTCAATTAATATTAGAAGATTAAAATCACCTTTTTTCACAGAACCAGGATCTAGCCACATATAAACCTCCCTTTTGCCTGCTCCAACGAAACTGTATCTCTATACAATGTAGAGAAAGCTCACAAAAGCATTACTATTTGTACTCATTCCAGTAATAAAGAATTCAAACCAATAATCTAATACAGACAAAAGTACAATTTTGTTACAATAATTCACTGTGTAACTCCTTGAGTTACTGTTTATTCAGCAGGGTAAAAGTAACGTACTGTGTAACTTCCAGAGTTATTGCTTGTTCAGCTGGGTAAAGATAACTCACTGCATATCCACAAGGAGTAATGGTTAAATGAAATCCCTTTGTTCACAGAACATCCATGAAGCCTGAAGCTATGGAAATATATATTCTTAAATAGATAATTCTCTTTTTTAAAAATCTCTCAATAAATGCATGCCAATCCTATTTAGTTGCTAATCACCTTTAACCTTAGTGTCCAATTACGTTGAGATCATATATGAGGACTCCAATCTGGAGTCTTAACCAAGTGATTCTGTAGTGTGGGCAAAACAGTCACTTCAGGAAAGAAAGTTCATGGAAGTTTTATTTTAATGTGCTTTTGGTTACAACATGTCTTGTACTGATTCAATGCTAAAAAAAAAATCAAATGTTGAGGATCACCTGTAATTAAGAATTGTGCCCTGAAGCATAGGCTGAAACTCTGTGATCTCTACACAGGCAGCTGATATTATACAGCCTGGATCATCACTGCTGTGAGATAGGAGAGCTATGCACTGTAGGGTGAAGCAGGGAGCTGAAAGCTAAAAATCCACCTGGAGCAGAAGTTATTATTACAGATCATTCAGCCCTCAGACACTAATTGTCTATCAGTGTGCCCACTTCCTGCAATTTTCATGTTAAAATGTTACAGAATATAAGTAGTTAATGTACTCACTCCAGATACAGAACTGGCAATAGCTTCTTCACTTCTATGTTTATTGTCACTACTGAAGCTGCAGATTTAGTCATGCCACCTTCCCTGTTCGAATTACAGTTACTAGAATTGCTGCACTGTGCCATGTGTGCGCAGGATTGATACACTGTGCTATCCATCATAACTGCACTGCTTGTATAATTGAATTGGAGGATACAAACTGAAAATAGGCCTCAACCACCTTTAAAGACATTGCGTATTTTTAAATTCATTCTTGGGATGCGGGTATCACTGAAAAGACTGGAATTTATTGTCTAGTTGCCTTGAGAAAATGGTGGCAGGGGTGGGTCTTCTTCTTGAACTGCTGCAATCTGTGTGGTCAAACTGCTGCCACTAAGCTGTTAGACAGTGCCTTCCGTGATTTTCATCCAGCAACGATGAAGGAATGGCAATGCAAATCCACCTCAAGAAGATATGTGACTGGCACCAAACCTTGGAAGTGTTGCCCTTGATGTTCTTGGTGGTGGAGGTCATGGGTTTGGGAGGTTCTGCCAAAGAAGCCTTGACAAGTTGCTTCAGTGACCTTCTAGATAGTGTACACTGCAGCCATGGTACACCGGTGGTAGAGGAAATGGAAGTTTAGGTTATTTACTCCCTCTTATCCATGGAAGACCATTGCTTTCAACCATCTTTACCAATTATGTGAATGATTGGCATTGGGGAACAATTCGAAAGTTTGCTGACGCCTCAAAGGTGTATGCAGGAATTAGCACTTCGAACAAAATAAACAGACTACAGACTAATCTCGAAACAAACAGATGAACTAGTCATTCGTCTATTACTGTTTGTTGGCTCTTGCTATTTGCAAGTGCCGACTATGCTTTCTATATAAACAACAGTTCCTGCACTTCAAGTTAATTCATTGTACGTGTAGAGTTTTGGGAGGTTTTTGAACCATTGTTTGTTATGCCAATATTTTGGACTAGTCCAGCTATCATTATTTATGCTTTGCTGTAATATCCTTTTCAGGAAGATTGTTATTATTTTCCCCCCACAATTCTTCTCTCCCGAAAGTGCTGACTGCTTGTTGGGGTATGATTCCACGATGATATTCACTTCCAGTCCTTCATCCAAATGGACATTCTTCATGTGTGAGCGAAGACAGTGAGTGTCAATGCACAACTCAACAATAACAGATAATCCAGCTGAGCTCTTTCCATCTCCACCCAATATCCACATGGACACAATTTCTAGCAGAGGGCACTGGATAGCAATTAGAAGTAGGAACCTTGGATGATGTTTAATGAAAACGTTTTCACATTTACTTCGACCTAGTTAAAGACTACAGCCCACTTGAAGGAAAGAGAAAAATGTAAAATATAGCTATATTTGTTTCTCTACAATTTGAAGCAGACATCAGTATTCTCTGCAAATGCAATATATACATTTTTTAAGTATTATCTCTTTTGTTCCTGGTACATTGTTTGGAATCCCAGACAGAACATGTGAAGATACAGATGAATTTTTGTTTTCCCTCCTGTATTGTTAGGCTGGCTGATGCAAAGAGGATGGTAATATCTTCTGCAAATGAAGCACTAGTAAGAATTCTTTCATATTTATTAAACAAAATGCCAGCATCCTAAAAGACATTTGCATCCGTGTCTGGCCTGAAGCAGTATCAGTTATCGACTGAGCTTGTCAATGCCAAATGCAACTTGTGTGGCTGGCTTAGGGCATTAAAAAGGGCACCTTTCTCTATTACTTTACATAAAATTAAGATTCTCACCTTCATTATTCTGAGCCCAGCTTGGCTACAGGCACTCATTAAGATCCATATGGTACATAAAGAAGACTGAGAGGATCAACATTTGCAGAGATGGGAAAGAATCAACTAGACCTCATGACAAAATGTAAAAATGTAGGCCTGTACAAACCTGGGTATTCACCCTTCTGACGACAATGACAATTATAAAAGGCTTCAACAGTCAGTCAGCTTGGGGCTGCTGAATCAAGTTCAAGGCAAACCTGAAAAAAAAATACAGGCTAAAATTTTTATTTGTTTTTTTTTTCTCTCATCCTTTTTGAGTCCAGTTCTTTTCTCACTGTCCCTCAATCACTTGGGCCATATTTTGCTCTGTTCAAAAATTGAGAAAAATCCTCAGTAACTGAGCTGATGGCTGTGAGTGTCAGATCAAGTGACGGGCCTCTTTGTTAGTGCTGTTCTGTTTCTCTCTCTCGTCCTCCTTGGCCTGCTGTGACTGGGCAGGTGGCAGTTCTTGGATGTCTAAAAGCAGGAACTCAAAAGGGCAAGGTTGGTAAGGAAAGGGGAGTTGGGCTGGGAAGCAAGAGGTCCATCAGCAGCTTGCTTATCATGCCAGATAGCAGGATGAGGGGGTGCTGGAAGTTGAGATGGAGCATAAGGCAGGAACATACCATCATCCTCAATGTTCTCAGCGATGTTGGATGCCATGGGCTCCATCGCAGCCAGTCCCTTGATGCGGACAGCCATCTCCTCCGTAGGACTCAGGAAATGCAAGCATCCTTGTCCCCTGCTGGTTCAGCTCTTATCCTTTCTATGTGTGCCATTTTGTCCTGCAAGAGAGAAGACAGGATGTCAGTGATTGTGATGCACTGTGCTTGGGTGATGTGCCTGCCACAACTCAATAACTGGAAGTATGTGGAGCCAGAGAGAGTTGGTGTGATGTCCTCAGGACTGGAGTGAGGTTTAGCTGGTTTTGGTATAGATATGTGAGACAGAGACTGCAGGCTGCTCAACATAATGGGGTCTTCTTTATTCTGTTTTACTTCCACCTTCACTTTGCCAGCATGCGTTTTCTACAGCAGCCCAAGTGTACAGATTGCACAATGCAATTTTTTATTTCTTTTTATTCATTCATGGGAGTTGGGTGTTGCTGGCTAGGCCAGCATTTACTGCCCATCCCTAATTGCCCTTGAGAAGGTGGTGGTGAGCTGCCTTCATGAGCTCTGCAGTCCATGTGAGGTAGGTACACCCACAATGCTGTTAGGAAGGGAGTTCCAGGATTTTAACCCAGTGACAGTAAAGGAACAGCGATATAGTTCCAAGTCAGGATGGTGTGTGACTTGGAGGGGAACTTGCAGGTGGTGGTGTTCCCATGCCTTTGCTGCCCTTGTCTTTCTAGTTGGTAGAGGTCGTGGGTTTGGAAGGTGCTGTCTAAGGAGCCTTGGTGCGTTGCTGCAGTGCATCTTGTAGATGGTACACACTGCTGCCACTGTGCGTCGGTGGTGGAGGGAGTAAATGTTTGAAGAGGGGGTGCTAGTCAAGAGGGCTGCTTTGTCCTGGATGGTGTCAAGCTTCTTGAGTGTTGTTGGAGCTGCATCCATCCAGGCAATTGGAGAGTATTCCATCACACTCCTGACTTGTGCCTTGTAGATGGTGGACAAGCTTTGGGGAGTCAGGAGATGAGTTACTCGCCTCAGGATTCCGAGCCTCTGACCTGCTCTTGTATTTATATGGCTACTGCAGTTCAGTTTCTGGTCAATGGTAACTCCTAGGATGTTGATAGTGGGGGATTCAGCAATGGTAATGCCATTGAATGTCAAGGGGAGATGGTTAGATTCTCTCTTGTTGGAGACAGTCAATGCCTGGTACTTGTGTGGTGCGAATGTTACTTGCCACTTATCAGCCCAAGCCTGGATATTGTCCAGGTCTTGCTGCATTTCTACACGGACTGCTTCAGTATCTGAGGAGTCGTGAATGGTGCTGAACATTGTGCAATCATCAGCAAACATCCCCACTTCTGACCTTATGATTGAAGGAAGGTTATTGATGAAGCAGCTGAAGATGGTTGGGGTTAGGACAATACCCTGAGGAACTCCTGCAGTGATGTCCTGGAGCTCAGATGATTGAACTCCAACAACCACAACCATCTTCCTTTGTGGTAGGTATGACACCAACCAGTGGAGAGTTTTCCCCTTGATTCCCATTGACTTCAGTTTTGCTAGGGCTCCTTGATGCCATATGTGGGGACAGATCAAAAGTAAGCTAATCAGCTAACAGACTAACTGTGAAGCTGTGGAGCCAATTTAATAAAAAAAATAACAAGCAGAAGCTCACAGGACAGCTGCAGATAGCTTAATAGTAGCCTGTTGTTTAATAATCAGCCGAACAGTTCAAGGAGGGGGGATGTGAACTACTGAAATAAAATGCAAGAATAAAATGCTGGGACGAATGAGCCAATTATGCACTGATAATAGAAGTCTGCAAACCACTCAGTAACAATGTGGGGGGGGGGGGGGAGGGGGGATGGGGGTGGCGTTACTAGTTTTGTTTGAATAACTATAAGAAAGGCTTGCTGTAGTGAGCACATGTTCTTTTGTTTTGTTCTTTTGTTCTTTTGCATGTTCTTTTGTTTTGCTTTTTGTTCCTTTTGTATCCTTACAATGTAACAACCATATACTGCAATAAAGTTTCTAAAAGTTACGGTCAGACTTCGTCTCTCTATGTAACTGATGGGATCCAACACCGTACTCGGTCAAATGCTGCCTTGATGTCAAGGGCAGTAACTCTCACCTCACCTCTCGAGTTCAGCTCTTTTGTCCATGTTTGAACCAAGGCTGTAATGAGGTCAGGAGCTGAGTGGCCCTGGCGGAACCCAAACTGAGCGTCACTGAGCAGGTTATTGCTAAGAAAGTGATGCTTGACAGCATTCTTTATGACACCTTCCATCACTTTACTGATGATTGAAAGTAGACTGATGGGGCGATAATTGGCCGGGTTGGACTTGTCCTGCTTTTTGTGTACAGGCATACCTGGGCAATTTTCCACATTGCAGGGTAGATGTCAGTGCTGTAGCTGTACTGGAACAGCTTGGCTAGGGGCACAACAAGTTCTGGAGCACAGGTCTTCAGTACTGTTGCCAGAATATTGTCAGGGCCCATAGCCTTTGCAGTATCCAGTGCCTTCAGTTGTTTCTTGATATCACGTGGAGTGAATCGAATTGGCTGAAGTCTGGCATCTGTGATGCTGGGGACTTCAGGAGGAGGCCGAGATGGATCATCAACTCGGCACTTCTGGCTGAAGATTGTTGCAAATACTTCAGCCTTATCTTTCGCACTGATGTGCTAGGCTCACCCATCATTGAGGATGGGGATATTTGAGGAGCCACCTCCTCCAGTTAGTTGTTTAATTGTCCACCACCATTCATGGCTTGATGTGGCAGGACTACAGAGCTTAGATCTGATCTGTTGGTTATGGGATCGCTTCGCTCTGTCTATTGCATGCTGCTTATGCAGTTTGGCATACAAATAGTCCTCTGTTATAGCTTCACCAGGTTGACACCTCATTTTGAGATATGCCTGGTGCTGCTCCTGGCATGCCCTCCTGCATTCTTCATTGAACCAGTGTTTGTCTCCTGGCTTGATGGTAATGGTAGAGTGGGGGATATGCCAGGCCCTGAGGTTATAGATTGTGGTGGAGTACAATTCTGCTGCTGCTAATGGCCCACAGCGCCTCATGGATGCCCAGTTTTGAGTTGCTAGATCTGTTCGAAATCTATCCCATTTCGCACAGTGATAGTGCCACACAACACGATGGACAGTATCCTCAATGTGAAGGCAGGACTTCATCTCCACAAGGACTATGCGGTGGTCACTCCTATCAATACTGTCATGGACAGGTGCATCTGCGGCAGGCACATTAGTGAGGATGAGGTCAAGTATGTTTTTCCCCCTTGTTGCTTCCCTCACCACCTGACAGCTTGGTCAGTAGTGGTGCCACTGAGCCACTCTTGGTGATGGACATTGAAGTCCCCCACCCAGAGTACTTTCTGTGCCCTTGCCACCCTCAGTGCTTCCTCCAAGTGCTGTTCAACATGGAGGAGTACTGACTCATCAGCTGAGGTGGTAATCAGCAGGAGGTTTCCTTGCCCATGTTTGACCTGATGCCATGAGACTTCATGGAGTCTGGAGTCGATGTTGAGGACTCCCAGGACAACTCTCTCCCTATTGCATACCACTGTGTTGCCACCTCTGCTGGGTCTGTCCTGCCGGTGGGACAGGACATACCCAGGGATAGTGATGGCAGTGTCTGGGACATTGTCTGTAACGTATGATACCGTGAGTATGACTATGTCAGGCTGTTGCTTGACTAGTCTGTGGGACAGCTCTCCCAACTTTGGCACAAGCCCCCAGATGTCAGTAAGGAGGACTTTGCAAGGTCGACAGGGCTGGGTTTGCCGTTGTCGCTTCCGGTGCCTAGGTCGATGCCAGGTGGTCTGTCCGGTTTCATTCCTTTTTATTGACTTTGACATGGTTAGATACAACTGAGTGGCTTGCTAGGCCATTTCAGAGGGCATGTAAGAAGTCAACCACATTGCTGTGGGTCTGGAGTCACATACAGGCCAGACTAGGTAAGGACAACAGATTGTTTTCCCTAAAGGACATTAGTGAACCAGATGGGTTTTTACAACAATCTACAATGGTTTCATGGCCATCATTAGACTAGCTTTTAATTCCAGATTAATTAATTGAATTCAAATTCCACCTTCTGCTGTGGTGGGATTCGAACCCATGTTCCCAGAGCAATACCCTGGGTCTCTGGGTTACTAGTCCAGTGACAATACCACTACGTCATCGCCTCCCCTTTTTTGCTATTTTAAAACACTGGGCTGGATTTAGTTCTACCCCAGGCTTCGGTGTCCATGTCGGGTGGGCCTGAAGATGCTTCTGCGAGAGGGCTGCCATGCACCCGATGCCAGGAGAGCCCAGACCGTTATTGCCGGCGGCAGGACTCTTATTAACATATGTAAGTAAGTTAAAATTACAGAATTTATTATACTTACGCCGCCGCCTTCCATCCCGCTGCGATCTTCGTGCTACTGGCCGGCGCTCCCACGCCTTCGGAATCCCTTCTGGGAAAACGAGGCGCCACACTGGTGGGAAGGGGGAAGGAGGTTAGTTTCTCAGTGCAGGAATGGGAGAGAGCGGGGTCAAAGTAACATTATTGATGTAGGGGATGGTGAGAAGGGTTGGAGGTTAAAGTCTATGCAGTTTGAGCGGTCAGATTGTAAAGGTAAATGTTTTGGGGGGAAGGAAAAATAAATAATTTTATGGTGATTGGGGGGTTGGGAATGAAGCAAAATAAATGTCACTAATTTTTTTAACTCGTTTTAATTTTAAATATTTAAATTTGCCGGTAGAGCTGACAGCCCTTTAAAAAAGGCGTCAGCGCTTGCGCACAGGCAGCTGACGCCATTGCCAGGGACAGACAGGTTGCCCCATCCACCTGATTGGGGAGATAGCCCACCCTGGCCATTCACATGAGTTGCTGCATGGTAGATTGTGACAGCTCTGCGACATGCAGCCAGCACGAGCGGGCCACTATTTTTTTCACAGTAGATTCGGGCCATTATCTCAAAACACTGCAATACTACAGTTGGGTGTGAGACTGGCAGACCTGGAAGGTGTGTGAGGATGAAGTGGAGTATCTGGATGTTAGATATGAGTCCTGAGTGCCAGGGAATAGTGCTGGGTGAGTGATGGGGGTGTGGTGCATTGAGCAACGTGAGACCCAGATGAATTCATTGGACTTCTTGTGCAGCTGCTGCATGACAATCTCTAGCTCATTCCTGAGAAATTGTTTGTGTCACACAGAAATAAGGCTCTACCATCTGCCACTGTGCTTTTCTATTAGCAATGTCACAAGGTCAGATATTTTCTAACTACATGTAGAGGTCAGACATCAATAATATACTATATATCCAGGTTTGTTTTAGATACTCTCTTGGGTTCAGTGACATCAATCCCCCCCATAAATGGATCTCATGCCCCTTATGTGTCACACTATCCAATATCTACTTCTGCAATAGCATAGTCCAAGATATAACAATTGTACCTCCTCATGACCACACATGAACCTCATAAATCTTTTCAAAGGTGAACTGAGGAAAATTTGGCAAGATGAAACATGGTAGATCATTAAGCTGCTTTATTTCACAGCAAGTGAGCATACATTGCAACAGTTATAATCAGATTCATTTAATTCAATCATTACAACTTGCCCTAATTTATCAATACAGAATAATGAATATGGTATGCTTCCCCACATCAGTGGGTCTTGTTGCTTAACTTAAAGAAAATAACTTCTAACTATCCTCCTGCATTCTACCCTGTGGAGTCTAGCAAAAACTTGCTCTCAATTTTTTAAAAGATTGTTTTTTTAATGTGTTTTATTCAACTAATTTATTACTAACACATATTGATAGTTTATTTATTATGGTGGATGTATGACTAGGAGCTGGTGATAAATTTCAGCACACATAACAATCTCCCAAGCAATAATGTAAAGATGGACAGACATTTATTAGTATAAAAAATAATTGCACAGACTGAACTTCAGGTAGTGGGGTGGGGGGGGGGGGGGGGTAGTATAGAGATGGGCCAGTTAGATATTAGAGAGGAGGAACAACACCAAACTGGCAAAGACTTGGAAAGGAATGATGTAATAGCCCCGCTGCAAACACATGGTTCTTTGTTCTGTTGGTTCCTATCCCATAGGAAATTGGGGCATGGTTACTCACACCTGCATCTGTTCTAGGGTTGGTCAGAAGAATCAAGCCTGCAATCATGTTCCCACAACGTAGCCGCAGCCCCCACCTGCCACCCGCAACCTCATGCACTTTGAAACTGGTTTACCCCCTAAGTTGTAAACGCTTGCTGGGAGAACTGGAGAGGAAATAATCACCACCCCACCCCTAATCACATGTAACAGTTTCAATGTCTTGCTTTAGTACACAAAATTTCTGTGGCCTTTCTCCTTAAAACAGTGAGAATTCAATTTGTTTTAAAATGTAACACTTAAACATTGATCAATTTTCCAAAATCCTTTTTGTGAAGCATCAAAAGGATCAAAAATCCCAAAACGTGACAGTAGTATAATTCAGCAGGAAATGGAAATACTCTCAGCTCAGGGATAGGGTCAGGAAGATCCCTGGAGAGCACTAAGTTGGGTTTTAGCTCATTTCATGAGTATTCTTTAACGTTGAAAACTTGTGTTATTTTGAAATGTCATTCAGTTTTGAGTTATTTAACTCTATACCTTCAGTCATTCAGCAAACAGACTATCAATAATAGGTCTTTCTGTCAAGAGAGAGAACATAATTTTTAGAAACAGGTTAAGTTCATTAGGTCCAACAAACCCATCCCTTTATGATAGATCAACCCATCCACCTGCCTTTTATAACTCCCCGTGATTCATTCTCTTTCCAAGTACAGATTTATCTATCTCTCAAATTTAATTTGCCATCTGCTTTAATGGCCTTCTAGCAACTTTACTTCTTACTCCCAACATTCTCATGTTTAACACGGGTCCCCTGATATTTGAACAATTTACCTGCATCAACTTTGTTTTATCCTTTTGCTGCCCTCCTCCTGAAGGTACTGACTCTTACTGGGTTATAGTTTCATAACTGCTGGTCACTCTCTGCGAACTTACGCAAGGAACCATTCTTCATGTGTGAGTCTAGTCAGGCAGGTTATTCTACCATGGGGAGATCACACCTGAATCCAATATCATTCTCACCTGAATCCCACAAAAGCACATCTACAGTAGGAATTAATGAATTATGATCAAGAGATAGAAATACCAACTAACTATTCTTTTCCTCTCAAAGAAGCATTAGGGCTAATCATAGCACTCTACTGCCACTTTAGATAATATCAGGCAATGGAGCATGGAATGGGGACTGCACCTGGGACCTTTCTGGTCTCTGTAGCTCAAGTGCTCATTACATTAATAAGCTGAGTCATTAGGAGAGACCTTGGTTCACTTTGTTGACCAATATCATAAGCTATAAAACTTTAACTTCAATCTGCTTTTACCCCTTAATTCAACATCATTTATCTTCACAAAGTTAATTTTATGTTTTGTCTGTGGCCCTAACTTTGCATTCCATCAACAGAGTTGTCTTTCTAAAATTCTCCTTTATCAGATAAGAGGTTCTCTCCATAGGCTTCTATCACTTAAAGGATTTCTTTGACCCTTTTAGAAGCCTTCACACAGGCCACTGGTTCAGCCAGCTTTTAGGTCTGTTCAGTAGGTGACTCCCTGGGGTTAATTGCTGAAGCAAAAAGCTTTGTAGGTAATGAGCAGATTTGGGAGTATTATTACAATGGAAGCACATTGTAAATGATTAATATGACTTTTTTCTGGATTTTGTTTTTATTCATTTCATGGGATGTGGGCGTCGCTGGCCAGGTCAGCCTTTATTGCCCATGAATGGTGATGAGCTGCCTTCTTGAACTGCTGCAGACCATGTGGAGTAGGTACACCCACAGTGCTATTAGGAAGGGAGTTCCAGGACTTTGACCCAGCGACAGTGAAGGAACGGCGATATAGTTCCAAGTTGGGGTGGTGTGTGGCTTGGAGGGGAACTTGCAGATGTAAGAGCTGTGGAAGGCCGTTATGATAGCCTACATAACAGCAATAATTGCGTTCTAGATAAATAATTCATTGTGTGACTTTTTCTGGCATTATCTCTTGGCATTTCTTCGCAGACTAAGATTTTGGGAAGGTTGTAGTCATAAGTTGGTGGTTAGTGAGGCCTATCCGTGACCGACAGATTCTCCCACAGCGGGTACAAGTGAAGGTGTAGTCACTGCTGGGGGCAATTGGATCTATCCTTCTTCTCCTTTTCTCTTTCATGCTGGCTCTTCGCTCAGTCTCAAAGGTGTCTATAGCCCTCCTGATGTAGCATCTTCAGGCATCACAATCTATGGCCTGCGCTTCTCACTGGTGATGGCCGATGTGGCACACAGAGAAGAACTTCTTCAGAGAATCCTTGAAATGTTTGCATGAGGCCCCTCTGTTCCTTTTACCCGTGGTCATCTCTCCATACAACATGATCTTGGGCAAGCGACTGTCGTCCATCCGGGCAACATGACCCACCCACGCAGTTGGCTTTGAGGAGGATGGCCTCGATGCTGGTGATGTTGACTGTTTCCAGGACTTCAATGTTTGTGATGCGGTCCTGCCAGTGGATCTTGAGGATGCTGCGGAGGCAGCGCTGATGGAAGCACTCTAGAAGGGGTACATGATGGTGGTATAGGACCCATGACTCAGTGCCATACAGAAGGGTGGTGAGGGCTATGGCTTTGTACACTTTGAGCTCTGTACCGACAAGCATGCAGCATCCTTCAATGTAAACTGAGGAACATCCAAAATGACTGGTGGAATGCACTTGCAGGAAAAACTCAAATGTACGCTGATACTGGCGACATATGAAGTTTTTATGAAACACTAAAATCTATCTATGGACCAGCACATCAAACCCAAAAACCCCCGAGGAGCGCCAATGGCAAGACCCTACAATCCGACTAGGAGTCAGTCCTGGATCGCTGGTTAGAGCACTTTGAAACTCTCTTCAGCGCCAAGTGCACAGTGCATGATACTGCCATCAATCGCATCCAACAACAGCCTGTCAAAGAAGAATTGGATGAGAACCCCAACTCTGGAGGAAACTGTGACCGCTATCAACCAGAGGAAGAACAACAAAGCCCCCAGAGCTGATGGAATTCCACCCAAAGCCTTGAGGCATGGTGGCCCTGCTCTATACATCAAGCTCCATGAGTTTTTCACAGCCTGCTGGGAACAGGGCAGGATTCCACAGGATCTTCGTGATGCCGTTATCATCACCTTGTATAAAAACAAAGGAGAAAAATTAGATTGCTCCAACTACCATGGGATCACCCTCCTTTCTATTGCTGGGAAGATCCTGGCTGGAGTACTTCTGAACAGGTTTGTGCCTACCATTGCGGAAGAAAACTTCCCAGAGAGCTAGTGTGGTTTCAGAGCAAACAGAGGCACCACAGACCACAGACATGGTATTTGCACTCAGACAATTACAAGAAAGATGTTGTGAGCGAAACAAAGGACTGTACATCACTTTCATAGACCTCACCAAGGCATTCGACACTGTGAGCAGAGATGGACTTTGGAAAATCCTTGAAAAACTTGGATCCCCACCCAGGTTCCTGGCCATGGGGAAACAGTTTCATGAAAATCAGTATGGACAAGTCAAGATAAACAGCGACCTCTCAAGTCCCTTCTGTACCTCCAATGGTGTGAAGCAAGGATGTGTGCTGGCCCCGACCCTATTCACCATCTTTTTCAGCATGATGCTGCAGCAGGCAACAGAAGACCTTAAGGAGGGAGTTTACGTATTCTTCCGGATTGAGGGAGGCCTTTTCAACCTCAGGCGCCTTCAGGCTCACACAAAAACACAAGAAAAACCCATCCATGAACTTCTTTTTGCCGATTACTGTGCTCTCCTGGCCCACAGTCAGTTAGGCCTGCATCGTTTTTCCAAGGCAGCACAACTCTTCAGACTAAAAATCAGTTTAGAGAAGTCCTGCATCAGCCTGCACCCCAAGACGAATAAAGACCACCAAGCATTGTCATTGAGGGAACTGAGCTGAATGCTGTCAAGCAATTTACTTATTTGGGGAGCTGCATCTCGTTTGATGCCACCATAGACAAGGAAGTGGACAATAGACTCTCAAAGCAAACAGTACGTTCGGCAGACTCTACAAATGTGTGTTGAGCAGCCACAGACTCATATATAGAATATATATATACACATAGGCAACTATTCTTTTCTACTCCATTTTACAAGGATGTCTGACATGGTCCTTAGCTAAAAACAAGCTCCCATGTTCTAGAACTCAAAGCTCTAAAACCTTATTGTTTTCCCTTTGCAAGTTTGGATGTCAAAAGTCCATCAACATCATCCTGATAAAACATGTGTTACATCATTCTAAATTGTGCTGGAAAATCAAGATGTGCAATGATGCAATTTATAGTGTACAAAATGCATTATGTCACTATTTTTAAAAAAAACCTTTTTCAAGTTTATTAATATGTTCAAATGTCCTAAAGGAAAATCCCGTTCGGGTTGCAATTGGTAATCCATCCACAGCACCACAACCTTCCCAGACAACTGCAGGAACAAGAGTTTTGGAGCTAACTGTTTTGTTCTCGACCTATGAGGAATTAACTGACTAGACAGGAGATTTGTGAGGAATTGACAATTGTTATGAGGGAGACACTGGGGAGCTAGCAGTAGATTGGAAACAGGCTAGCACAGTGACCATATTCAAAACAGGGCAATAAATCAGACATAGCCAACTACAGAGCCATTAATTTTACTTCAATCCTGTATAAAATATGAAATTGACTATCAGGTGTAAACTTGAAGACTATCTGTACAATAATAACTTAGCAAACAGCAGTCAACAACATTTTGTTGGGTAAATATATCATAAGAACATAGGAAATAGAAGCAGGAGTAGGACATTCAGCCCGTCGAGTCTGCTCCGCCACTCAAACAGATCATGGCTGATCAACTACCTCTAAGTCATTTTTCCTTACTCTCCCCATATCCCTAGATGTCCCTAGTATCGAGAAACCTATTGATTTCTGTCTTGAACATGCTCAATGATTGAGCTTCCACAGCCCTCTGGGGTAGAGAATTCCAAAGATTCACCACCGTCTGAGTAAAGACTTTCCTCCTCATCTCAGTCTTAAATGGCCTGCCCCTTATTCTGAGATTGTGTCCCCTGGTTCTAGACTCACCAGCCAGAGGATACATCCTATCCACATGTACCTTGTCAGGCCCTGTAAGAATTTTGTAAGTTTCAATTGAGATCACGTCTTATTCTTCGAAACTCTAGAGAATACAGGCCCAGTTTCTGCAATCTCTCCTCATAAGACAATTCTGCCATCCCAGGGATTAGTCTGATGTACCTCCGCTGTACTCCCTCTATGGCAAGTATATCCTTCCTTAAATCAGGAGACCAAAACTGTACACAATACTCCAGGTGCAGTCTCACCAAGGCTTTATACAATTGAAGCAATACGTCTTTACTCCTGTACTTAAATCCCCTTGCAATGAAGGCCAACATACCATTTGCCTTCTTAATTGCTTGCTGCACCTGCATACTAGCAGTTAGTAACTCGTGAACAAGGACACCCAGGTCCCTTTGGACATCAACACTTCCCAACCTCTCACTATGTAAGCAATACTCTGCCTTTCTGTTTTTTCTACCAAAGTGGATCACTTCACACTTATTCACATTATATTCCATCTGCCTATTCTTGCCCATTCTCTTAGCCTGTCCAAGTCCCCTTGAAGCCTTCTTGCATCTTCCTCACAACTTACATTCCCACCTAGTTCTGTGTTATCAGCAAATTTGGAAAGATTATATTTTATCCCCACATCTAAATCATTTATATAGATTGTGAACAGCTGTGGCCCAAGCACCGATCCTTGCGGTACGCCACGAGTCACAGCCTGCCAACTTGAGAATGACCCGTTTATTACTACTCTCTCTGCTTTCTGTTGGTTAACCAATTCTCAGTCCATTGCGTATATTACCCCCAATCCCATGTGCTCTAATTTTGTTCACTAACCTTCTGTGTGGGACCTTATCAAAAGCCTTCTTGAAATCCAAATACACCACATCCACTGGTTCTCCTTTATCTATGCTGCAAGTAACATCCTCAAAAAAATCCATCAGGATTGTCAAACATGATTTCCCTTTCATAAATCCACGTTGACTCCGCTCAATCATATCATTCTTTTCCTAATGTCCAGTTATCACATCCTTTATATTAGATTCTGACATTTTACCTGCTACTGGCATCAAACTAACAGGTCTGTGGTTCTCCGTTTCTGTCTCGCTCCCTTCTTAAATAGTGGGGTTACATTTGCTACTTTCCAGTCTGCAGGAACCCTTCCAGAATCTATAGAATTTTTGAAAGATAACCACCAATGCATCCATTATCTCTGTAGCCAGCTCCTTCATTGCTCTGGGATGTAGCTCATCTGGTCCAGGGGATTTATTAACTTTCAATCCAGTTAATTTTTCAAGTACTACATCTTTATTGATACTAATTTCTCTCAATTCCTCATTTTTACAAGTCTCTTGGTTCCCTAACATTTCTGGGACATTTTCTGTATCTTTCTCCGTGAAGGCAGACACAAAGGCCGGAATTTTACCTTTGTCGTCGGCTCTGTGTTTCGGGAGGTGGAAGCAGGTGCAGAAGTCGCTCCCGCTCCGCGCCTAGCTGCCGCCACTATGGTGCGCAAAGCATCCAATTAGCGGCTCAGCGGTGTATTTCTGCCAGAAAAGGGCGCGCGTGGGCGGGGCTAGAGCCGGAAAAGGTTGCTGAAAGCCCTTTAAAAGGGCTTTCAGCATTCTCAGTGGCTCTGAGAGGCTTACCTGCAGCAAACATCTCGTTTGGAGTACCAGCATACCAGGAAATACAGCAGCCTGAGGGCGAAAGGAGTGGAGCAAGAATTAAAGGGCCCACCCATCCAATAATTTCAAATAAAACAGAAACCCACCAGAACCCACTGGCGGCAATGGAAGGGAGATGCAGCTGCATGGCCCCCCGGTTCTCCGAGGACTCCTTGCATGGCTTCCTCCAGGCGGCTGAGGCAAGGCGGGAGGTCCTCTTCCCATCAGATGGAAGGAGGAGGCCTCCCCAGGTCAGCAAGAAGATGTGGCTGGAAGTAGCGGAGGAGGTCAGCAGCCACGGGGTAGTAAGGAGGACATGGCTGCAGTGCCACAAGTGGGTCAACGACCTTCTCCATTCTGCCAGAGTAAGGGGCATTCCGCAGACATCGCAGCTTTTAACTGATATTGGAGGGTCAATGGGTGCTGATGCTACAAAGTCAAAGCCATCCATTTTCAGTGATTGGCTGCAGCCCTCCCTTTGGCCGTATAATAGGCACATCTGTGACGCACAGTGGTCCAGAGGTGTGCAATCTGTGCACTTCAATGGCATTGGTTACAGATGCAGCACTCAGCCCAAGGATTGAGTGGGTGATCTTTCAAGTCAAGGGTCTTAACTAATTGCCTTGTGTCTCCACAGGAGAAGAGGGCACATAATGCCTGTGAGAGGGCCCGGACAGGTGGCGGAATGGCCTACCTCGCCTTTTTGACCAGATTGGAGGAGGATGTGCTGATGCTTGCAGGGGAGGATGGAGGATGCGCAGGAGCTGATAGTGAGACCAGCGCACCTGGCAAGGAGGGCGAGTTCCACAGAGTGTGGTTGAAGAGTGTGGGGGGGGGGGTGGGGGGGAGGTGGCGCCGATTGTTGGAAGCAATGAAGGGTGCTCACTAAGTTAAAATCACACACATGTGGCCACACTGCAGTCTATGACATGTCCTCCAGTCAGGAGTGCTGATCACAATTGATCATTCTGATTTTCCCTGCAGGTGAAACACAGCAGTGGCCAGGCAGTGTCACTGGTGCTCATCCGTCCACCTCTGAGGAGGAGGAGTGGACCTCAGAGGGTGCAGCATCATATCCTCTTCCCGCACCAAGCGCCAGCTCAGAGGCATTCACCTCGGTTGGCATGCATGCCTTCTTCGGATTCATGGTCACAACCTGGTGGCAGACCGCACAAGTGCCGGACCAGCTGCCAGAGGCAGTATCAGCCAATGCCTCGGACACTCGGAGGACTGTGGGAGGCCAGGCTAGTGCAGAGCCCCATGCTGATGATGAGTCTCTGCTGACATCTATTCGGCGGGAGATGCTGCAGGTGCAGGATGAGGTGTGTGGAGACCTGGCGGAGTTACCAGAGACATTGCATGCTATGGCTCAGAATTTGGAGATCTCCATCCAGGCCATGAGTAATGCACATTCCCTGTCCTCTGCCCATCAGACTTCCTTCACTGACAGATTGGCAGCCATGTTGGACGTCCCAATCCTGGAGGCTGTTCAGAATTTCAGAGAGAGAGTGAACTCCATGGACCAGAGCATGAGAGATCTGTTTATGATGCTCATATGACATTTGGAAGCTGATCATCCCTCTGAGGTCATCAGAGAGGACCAATTGAGCCTTGAGAGGGCACAGGAGCAGCAGCAGAATTCATATGGGGGCTCCTCTCAGGGCACTCCTGATGCATCCTGCAGCTCCTTGTCCCCTCTGCTAGTGACATCAGCACTGCATAATCCCAGGGTGTCAGAGGGTGTTGCTAAGACTCCTCAGGGTCACCTCAACACCGCACCCCGCACAGCCTCGGGCAGGCAGAGGATGCCCGCCAAACGATGCAGCTAAGATGCTTCTCCTGGTTGGGGACTCTAGAACCAGGGGAGACAATTTCAAAATAAGGGGGAAGCCACTTAGGACTAAGATGAGGAGAATTTTCTTTACTCAGAGGTTTGTGAATCTTTGGAATTCTACCTGAGGGGGCTGTGGAAGCTTAGTCATTGTATATATTTAAAGCAGAGATTGACAGATTTCTAAATACCAATGGCATAAGGGGAAATGAGGATAGTGTGGGAAAAAGGCATTGAAGTGAAAGATCAGCCATGATCATATTGAATGGCAGGGCAGGCTCAGTGGGCTGAATGGCCTACTCCTGCTCCTATGTTTCTATGTTCCAAAGTCATCCAAAGCAACGCAGCAGCCTGAACAGCCACCTGCCTCTGTCATGGCTGGCGGCGAGGCATCGTCCACACACGTGAGCACTCGCAAACATTTCAGAAAATCACACTAACAAAACTATAGAGTCACTGATGCAATTTGTATATATTTATTTGATGTTGAAACTCACAAAAAAAAATTTAATTTTTCATTTGGCATTTTCATCTGTCACAAGTCAATTTTGATGTTTTAGGCAATCTGGTTGTTATGCACGAGACATTCGGGCTGTGTGGTGTTTGATGAAAAGGTGGCCTGTATCAGCTGAGATTTCCCACTGAAGGTGAGTGCCTCCATGCTTCCAGCTCATGTGAATGCCTCATCTCAGACTGGCATATCAGCTGCTGGGTGATGAGCCTCCGCTCAGGAGAAAGCCCTGAGTATTAGAGCCTCCCGGGTGTCCCTTGCACTTAACTCCCCCAAACCTCCAGCTCCCTCTCCCCACCGTTCAGGTGGCTGCGGCCCCTCTTCCTCAGCCTCATCCATATCACCATCCTCGTCTGAGGATGCCTCGCACCGAACAAAGTCATTATCCTCCAGGGCATCGCCCCTCTCCATCGTCAGGTGATGTAAGGTGCAGCAGACGACAACAATTCTAGATACCCTTGTAGGTAAGCACTGGAGGGCTCCACCTGAGTGATTGAGACACCTAAATCTAATTTTGAGAAGACCTATGGTCGACTCTATGGTCACATGGCTTTCATTGTAATGTTCCTCTGCCTCATTTCGTGGGTTCCTCACCAATGTCATCAGCCATGTCTTCAGCGGATAACCCCTGTTGCCAAGTATCCATCCTTGCAGGCATTCAGGAGGGCTGAACAGTGCTTGCACCTCGGAGTTCCGGAGAATGAATGAATCATGATTGCTTCCAGGATAACGAGCACACACCTGCAATATACCCTTACGGTGGTCACAGACAATTTGCACATTCATTGAGTGAAACCCCTTTCGATTAATGAAGGCCTCTGACTGACCTGTGGGTGCTCTAATGGCCACATGAGTGCAGTGAATCAGGCCTTGGACCATGGGGAACCCAGCGATGGAGCTGAAGCCTCTGGCTCTCTCGGCCTGACTGGTGGCGTCCGTCTTGAACTTGATGAACTGGTTGGCACGCCTGAATATGACATCAGTTGCAACCTTAATGCAGCGATGTGCTGATGATTGTGAGACTCCGCACATGTCTCCTGATGAAGCCTGGAACGAGCCTGATGCACATACGTTCAGTGAAAATGTTAACTTCAGTGCGACCGGCATTGGATGGCCACCCAGGCAGTTGGAAGCAACCTCCGCTGCCAGCATCACACACAGAGATGTGACAGTCTTTCATGACAGGCACAGTATTCGTTGGCATTGGCGCGCTGACATTTGTAGAGAGCTCAAACGCGGGCGGTAGACCCTGTCTGCTGGGTAGGCTCGTCTCCTCACAGGTGGTTGCACAAGGGCACTCTTCCTTCTTCCCCTCCTCCAATACTTGGCCAGCAGTTTCCCTGGCCAGTTGTCCTCCTGTCCCTCCTTATGGCGTAGTCTTCCTTATTAGATGAGCCACCTCCAGAGTGGACAATTCCCATTGATGCAGTGTCCTAGAGATGTAATTAGGACAGGTATTAGCAGCCTGCTGTAAGGACAGGCAATCACAATCCCCCTCTCCTCTACTAAATAAATCAGTACTGCTATAGCCCGACCAGGAATAACTAACACTCAGGTGAACCCTTGTGAACGAGCAGAAACAACCCCAAACTTAAAAGTAAAGCACAGAAAGATCACAGAATAATGAACCAAAAACAGTACCTCCAACTCCTTCTTAGAGATACTGCTTGCTCCTCTTTTAAAGCTGCCGGGTTCCTGACACCCGCTTTGACTTGTTTGGCAGCCAATGTAAAATGGCTGTTAAGTGGATTTTAAACGACCTCAATTGGCCCTCAATTGATGCAAATCGGACGGCGAGCAGCGCATCGATCCCGCCCACGTCTGACCTGCGGAAAATGGGGTTTGGGCATTATGATGTCGGGGTCATCATTGCCCGCCATTTTTTACCTCTGCCGCCTCAGAGGACTCCCATTTTTAGAAGGTCGAACTCTGGCCAAAGTAGTTGTTTAGTCTCTGTGCCATTTCCCCATTCTCCACCACAAATTCTCCTGTCTCCACCTGTAATGGACCCACATTTGTACTTGCTAATCTTTTCCTTTTCACATACCTAAAGAAGCTTTTACAGTCTGCCTTTATGTTTCTAGCTAGCTTGCATTCATATTCTCTTTTCCCTTTCTTTATTAATTTCTTGGTCCTCCTTTGCAGGATTCTAAATTGCTCCCATTCCTCAGGCTTACCACTTTTTCTGGAGACCTTATAGGCCACTTCCTTTGATCTAATGCGATCTTTAACTTCCATTGTTAGCCATAGTTGATTCACCTTTCCTGTTGGATTTTTGAGTCTTAGAGGAATGTACATTTGTTGTAAACTGTGTAATACTTCTTTAAATACTAGCCATTGCCTGTCGACTGTCAAAACTTTTAATGTATTTTCCCAATCTACCATAGCCAACTGGCCCCTCATACCTTTATTGTATCCTTTGTTCAGATTTAAGACCCTAGTTTCAGAATGACCTATATCACTTTCAAACATATTGTAAAATTCTATCATATTGTGGTCATTATTTCCTAATGGCTCCTTTACATCAATGTTATTAATTAGCCCTTTCTCATTACATAATACTAAATCAAAAATAGCCCAGTCTCCAGTTGGTTCCTCAATATACTGCTCCAGAAACCCATCTTGTACACACTCCAGGAATTCATCCTAAATAGCATTAGTGCTTATTAGGTTTACCCTCTCTATATGTAAATTGAATTCACCCATTATTACTGTATTGCCCATGCTACATGCAGCTCTAATTTCCTGATTTATACTGTGCCCAACATTAGCACCACTGTCTGGTGGCCTATAAACAACTCTCACCAATGTCTGCTGTCCCTTGCTGTTTCTTAGCTCCACCCAAACTGATTCTACAGCTTGCTCCTTCAATCTAAGATCCTCTCTCACTAATGTACTGATCTCATCCCTTATTAACAGCATTATGCCACTTTGTTTTCCCCTCTGCTTATTCTTCCTAAGTGATGAATATCCCTGAATATTCAGTTCCCAGTCCTGGTCACCCTGTAACCATGTTTCCATAATAGCAATTAAATCAAACTCATTTACCTCTATTTGTGCCTTCAAATCATCAACCGTTTTGCGAATGCTGCATCCATTCAGATAGAGTGCCCATAACTTTGTCTTAACAGTAGTCCTCATTTTGTTCCTATTTGATGATCGTCTTTGTTTCGTCTGCCTTCTAATTTCGCTTACTACCTTTCGACTTCTCTGTTACCAGTTTTGCTTCCCTCCAATCTGAGCTCCCTCTCAGGTTCCCAACCCCCCTGCCAATCTAATTTAAACCCTACCCAAAAGCACAAGCAAATCTCCCTGTGAGGATGTTAGTCCCAGTCCTGCTAAGGTGCAACCTGTTCTTCTTGTGCAGGTCACACCTACCCCAGAACAGGTTCCAATGCCTCAGAAATCTGATGCCCTCCCTCCGACACCAATTCTCCAGCCATGTGTTCAATAACTCAATCCTCTTATTCCTATGCTGAGTAGCACGTGGCACTGCGAGTAATCCTGAGATTACTGCTTTTGAGGTACTGCTTCTTAATTTCTTTTCTAACTCCCTAAACTCTGCTTTCAGGACCTCATCCCTCTTCCTACCTATGTCATTGGCACCAATGTGGACCATGACCTCTGGCTGTTTACCCTCCCCCAGAAGAAGGCCCTGCAGCTGCTCTGTGACATCCTTGACCCTGGCACTAGGGAGGCAACACATCATCCTGGAGTCACGTCTATGGCCGCAGAAATGCTTGTCTGTTTCCCTAACTAACGAATCCCCTTCCACTCTTCTTTCTTCCCTCCTGTGCAGCTGAGCCACCCGTGGTGCCACGGACTTAGCTCTTTTTGCACTTTTCTGAGGAACCATCACCCTCTCCAGTATCCAAAATGGAAAACTGGTTAGCGAGCAAGATCGTCTCAGGGGACTCCTGCACTACATGCCTGGTTCTCTTAGACTGCCTGGTGGTCGCCCATTCCTTCTCTGCTGGTACACTCTTAACCTATGGTGTGACACCTCCCTAAATGTGCTATCCACATAGTTTTCTGTCTCGGGGTTGCACCACAGTGTCTCTAGCTGCAGCTGGAGTTCCGAAACCAGGAGCTCAAGCTTCTGCATTTGGTGATACTTCCTGCAGATGTGGTTGTCAAGGACACATGGTACATCCACAAGTTCCCACATATCACAAGAGGCACATTCCACTCGGACAAGCTGCCCTGCCATACCTTAACTTTACAAACTAATTATTGTTAGTGTAATAAGTAGAATAACTCACCAAATCAGCTTCTTCCCCTGTACTGAAGTAAGAACCAAATACTGGAGGCTGAAAAGGCAGAAAAAGAAAAGAAATAGATAAAGCACCCCCTTCCCCTCGTCACCGAACTCCCCCACACACCAAACTCACAGCTTCAAACTCTGTCCAAGCAGCACTTTCTAATTAGTAATTACTAATAAATTCTTCTTTGGCCTCCTTATCTCGAGAGACAATGGGTAAGCGCCTGGAGGTGGTCAGTGGTGTGTGGAGCAGCGCCTGGAGTGGCTATAAAGGCCAATTCTAGAGTGACAGGCTCTTCCACAGGTGCTGCAGAAAAATGTGTTTGTCGGGGCTGTTGCACAGTTGGCTCTCCCCTTGCGATTTTGTCTTTTTTCCAGCCAACTGCTAAGTCTCTTCGACTCGCCACACTTTAACCCCGCCTTTATGGCTGCCTGCCAGCTCTGGCGATAGCTGGCAACTGACTCCCGCGACTTGTGATCAATGTCACAGGACTTCATGTCGCATTTGCGGACATCTTTAAAGCGGAGACATGGACGGCCGGTGGGTCTGATACCAGTGGCGAGCTCACTGTACAATGTGTCCTTGGGGATCCTGCCATCTTCCATGCGGCTCACATGGCCAAGCCATCTCAAGCGCCGCTGACTCAGTAGTGTGTATAAGCTGGGGATGTTGGCCGCCTCAAGGACTTCTGTGTTGGAGATATGGTCCTGCCACCTGATGCCAAGTATTCTCCGGAGGCAGCGAAGATGGAATGAATTGAGACGTCGCTCTTGGCTGACATACGTTGTCCAGGCCTCGCTGCCACAGAGCAAGGTACTGAGGACACAGGCTTGATACACTCGGACTTTTGTGTTCTGTGTCAGTGCACCATCTTCCCACACTCTCTTGGCCAGTCTGGACATAGCAGTGGAAGCCTTTCCCATGCGCTTGTTGATTTCTGCATCGAGAGACAGTTTACTGGTGATAGTTGAGCCTAGGTAGGTAAACTCTTGAACCACTTCCAGAGCATGGTCGCCAATATTGATGGATGGAGCATTTCTGACGTCCTGCCCCATGATGTTCGTTTTCTTGAGGCTGATGGTTAGGCCAAATTCATTGCAGGCAGCCGCAAACCTGTCGATGAGACTCTGCAGGCACTCTTCAGTGTAAGATGTTAAAACAGCATCGTCAGCAAAGAGGAGTTCCCCAAAGAGGACTTTCTGTACTTTGGACTTCGCTCTTAGACGGGCAAGGTTGAACAACCTGCCCCCTGATCTTGTGTGGAGGAAAATTCCTTCTTCTGAAGACTTGAACGCATGTAAAAGCAGCAGGGAGAAGAAAATCCCAAGCAGTGTGGGTGCGAGAACACAGCCCTGTTTCACGCCACTCAGGATAGGAAAGGGGTCTGATGAGGAGCCGCCATGTTGAATTGTGCTTTTCATATTGTCATGGAATGAGGTGATGATACTTCGTAGCTTTGGTGGACATCCAATCTTTTCTAGTAGTCTGAAGAGACCACGTCTGCTGACGAGGTCAAAGGCTTTGGTGAGATCAATGAAAGCAATGTAGAGGGGCATCTGTTGTTCACGGCATTTCTCCTGTATCTGACGAAAGGAGAACAGCATGTCAATGGTCGATCTCTCTGCACGAAAGCCACACTGTGCCTCAGGGTAGATGCGCTCTGCCAGCTTCTGGAGCCTGTTTAGAGCGACTCGAGCAAAGACTTTCCCCATTATGCTGAGCAGGGAGATTCCACGGTAGTTGTTGCAGTCACCGCGGTCACCTTTGTTTTTATAGAGGGTGATGATATTGGCATCGCGCATGTCCTGAGGTACTGCTCCCTTGTCCCAGCACAGGCAAAGCAGTTCATGTAGTACTGAGAGTATAGCAGGCTTGGCACTCTTGATTATTTCAGGGGTAATGCCATCCTTCCCAGGGGCTTTTCTGCTGGCTGGAGAATCAATGGCATCACTGAGTTCCGATTTTGTTAGCTGTATGTCCAGCTCATCCATGACTGGTAGAGGCTGGGCTGCATTGAGGGCTGTCTCAGTGACAACATTCTCCCTGGAGTACAGTTCTAGGTAGTGCTCAACTCAGCGGTCCATTTGTTTGCGTTGGTCAGTGATTATGTCCCCTGATTTAGATTACACTAACATAAACCTTTGTAATACTAACCTCACCACTTATAAGGTAGCTATTTGAGGGTTTAAAAAAACCTACTTTTTTTTCTAGTTTTCCAGCTATTTACAGACACTCTCTAACAACAGTTACGCCTAGTTAATATTTTTAATGTTTTAAAACTCCCAGTTGTTTAGACTCAGTCCCGAAGCAACAAACACTCACAAGCCAATCAAATCACTGATTTCCTGTGACATCACAGTTTGATTAATTTTTTCTTCTTTCTCAAGCTCCAATGCAGGTCCAATGCCGCCACCTCTGCTCCCACCTCTCTCCAAGTAGGTAGAAGGCCCCAAGCCTGGAGCTCTCTTTTATCCTCTCCCAGGTATTAGGTTCCTCGCAGGTCCACAGTCGCGGACTCCGTTCCCGACTTTCTCCAGGTAGGTATCAAAGAATATAGGTCTGATGCAGTTAAATGAAGTCAAGTACAGATGTGCCTAAATGATAGAAACATAGAAGATAGGAGCGTTCAAAAAAGATCATGATCGATCATCTAATTCCTCTTCCCGCTTTCTCCCCATATCCCTTGATCTAATTGAATGGCAGAGTAGGCATGAAGGGCTGGATGGTTTACGCCTGTGCCTATGAATTCAGAAGAGGAAGATCTTGCCTGATTAATTAGTTTAGTTTAGTGATACAGCACTGAAACAGGCCCTTCGGCCCACCGAGTCTGCGCCGACCATCAACCACCCATTTATACTAATCCTACACTAATTCCATGTTCCTACCACATCCCCACCTGTCCCTATATTTCCCTACCACCTACCTATACTAGGGGCAATTTATAATGGCCAATTTACCTATCAACCTGCAAGTCTTTGGCATGTGGGAGGAAACCGGAGCACCCGGAGAAAACCCACGCAGACACAGAGAAAACTTGCAAACTCCACACAGGCAGTACCCGGAATTGAACACGGGTCGCTGGAGCTGTGAGGCTGTGGTGCTAACCACTGCGCCACTGTGCCGCCCTTTATTTCGTTGTGGAAATGGCATCCCAAATGAACTGTGATAAGCCAAACAATATGTTGTACCTATACATCTAGAAGGCAAAGTTAATCATAGAGTCATAGAGTTAAACAGCACAGAAACAGACCCTTCAGCCCATCGTGTCTGTGCTGGCCTTCAAGCACCTATCTATTCTAATCCCATTTTCCGGCACTTGGCCCATAGCCTTGTATGCTATGGCATTTCAAGTACACATCTAAATACTTCTTAAATGTTGTGAAGGTTCCTGCCTCTAACACCCCTTCAGACAGTTTGTTCCAGATTCCAACCATCCTCTGGGTGAAAAAAGTTTTCCTCAAATCCCCTCTAAACCTCCTGCCCCTTACCTTAAATCTATGCCCCCTGGTTATTCACCCCTCTGCCAGGGGAAAAAGTTTCTTCCTATCTAACCTATCAATGCCCCTCATAATTTTGTATAGCTCAATCAGGTCCCCCCTCAGCCTTCTCTGCTCTAAGGAAAACAACCCTAGCCTATCCAGTCTCTCTTCATAGCTGAAATGCTCCAGCCCAGGCAAGATCCTGGTGAATCTCCTCTGCACCCTCTCCAGTGCAATCACATCCTTCCTATGGTGTGGTGACCAGAACTATACACAGTGCTCCAGCTGTGACCTAACTAGCATTTTAAACAGCTCCATCATAACCTCCCTGCACTTATATTCTATGCCTCGGCTAATAAAGGCAAGTATTCCATATGCCTTCCTAACCACCTGATCTACCCATGCTGCTGCCTTCAGTATTCTATGGACAAGTACACTAAGGTCCCTCTGAGCCTCCGTACTTCCTAGGCTCCTAGGGTCCTACCATCCATTGTATATTCCCTTGCCTTGTTAGTCATCCCACAATGCATCACCTCACACTTCTCAGGGTTAAATTCCATTTGCCACTGCTCTGCCCATCTCAGCAGCCCATCTATATTGTCCTGTAATCTAAGGCTTTCCTCCTCACTATTTACAACACAACTAATTTTCCTGTCATCTGCGCACTTACTGATCATACCTCCTACATTAATGTCTAAATCATTAATGTACACTACAAGCAGCAAGGGTCCAGCACCGATCCCTGCGGTACATAACTGGTCACAGGCTTCCACTGGCAAAAACAACCCTCGACCATCACCCTCTGCCTCCTGCCACTAAGCCAATTTTGGATCCAATTTGCCAAATTGCCCTGGATCCCTTGGGCTCTTACCTTCTTAACCAATCTCCCATGCGGGGCCTTATCAAAAGCCTTACTGAAGTCCATGTAGACGACATCAACTGCCGTACCCTCATCTGCACATCTAGTCACCTCCTCGAAAAATTCAATCAAGTTTGTTAGACACAATCTCCCCCTTACAAAGCCATGCTGACTATCCCTGATTCATCCCTGCTTCTCCAAGTGGAGATTAATCCTGTCTTTCAGAATCATTTCCAATAGTTTCCCTACCACTGCTGTTAGACTCACTGGCCTGCAATTACCTGGTTTATCCCTACTACCCTTCTTGAATAATGGTACCACATTCGCTGTCCTCCAGTCCTCTGGTACCTCTCATGTGGCTAGAGAGGATTTGAAAATTTGTGTCAAAGCCCCTGCTATCTCCTTCCTTGCCTCACATAGAAGCCTGGGATGCATCTCATCTGGGCCTGGGGATTTATCCACTTTTAAGCCCGCTAAAACAGCTAATACATCCTCCATTTCAATGCTAATTTGTTCAAATATATCACAATCCCCCTCCCTGATTTCTACACCTACATCATCCATCTCCATAGTGGACACAGATGAAAGGTAATCATTTAAAACCTCACCTATGTCCTCCGGCTCCACACACAGACTGCCACTCTCGTCCCTAATGGGCCCTACTCTTTCCCTGGTTATCCTCTTGCCCTTAATATACTTATAAAACGCTTTGGGATTTTCCTTTATCTTGTCCGCCAGTGTTTTTTTATGTCCCCTCTTCAATCTCCTAATTACTTTTTTAAGTACTGTCCTACACTTTCTATACTCCTCTTGTGCCTCTGCTGTTTTCAGCACTTTGAAACTGCCATAAGCCTCCTTTTTTTCTCCTTATCCAATCCTCTATATCTCTTGACATCCAGGGTTCCCTGGACTTGTTGGTCCTAGCCTTCACCTTTATGGGAACATGTTGGCCCTGAACTCTCACTATTTCCTTTTTGAATGACTCCCACTGGTCTGATGTAGACTTTCCTATAAGAAGCTGCTCCCAGTCCACTTTGCCAGATCCTGTTTTATCATATTGAAATCAGCCTTCCCCCAATTCAGTACCTTTATTTCTGGCCCGTCTTTGTCCTATTCCATAATTACCTTAAATCTTACAGAGTTATGGTCACTATCCCCGAAATGCTCCCCCACTGACACTTCTACCACTTGTCTGGCTTCATTCCCTAGGATTAGGTCCAGTACTGCCCCTTCTCTTGTAGGACTTACTGCATACTGACTCAAAAAGCTCTCCTGTATGCATTTTAAGAATTTCGCCCCCTTTAAGCCTTTTACACCAAGACTATCCCAGTTGATATTAGGTAAGTTGAAATCCCCTACTATTATTACACCTCTCTGAGATTTGCCTACATATCTGCTCCTCTATCTCTCCCTGACTGTTTGGAGGTCTGTAGTATATGCCCAGCCAAGTGATTGCCCCCTTTTTGTTTTTAAATTCTACACATATGGCCTCATTTGATTGTTAAAGTTGCATGTAAAAGGTTATTAAGCTCAAAGCTATAGGGATTCAGGGTAAATCTTGGGTATGGATAAGAAATTGACAGAAGGGTAGAATTACATGTGGATGGAGGGAGTGTAATGATGGGGGTATCTCAGGACTCAATGTTTCTGATTTACTTCAATAACTTGGACTCAGAAACTCAATGCAAATTGGTTAAATTTGCAAATTATATTCAACTGGAAGTGTCAGTGGAATCACAGGAGGTAACTCAGAAATTACTGAAGATGCTGGACAAAATGTGCGTGCGGGCAGATCAATGGCAAATAAGATTAATATAGCCTGCACTTAGGAAGGAACAATAGGCAACACACATACTCCATGAATGATGTTGAAATAGCTCAAGGTGAAATTGAAAGCATGCTAAAAGCCTCAGTAGATTCAAAGCTCACATTCAATGAAAGTATAGTAGTAACCTCTCTCTCTATGTAACATCCTCATTGGTAGAGGGTTGCTAATCATGGCTTATACCATGATATCACTTTGGGGCAAGGCAAGAAGCCAGGCCCCAAGAACTACCTCAGCAAGTACAGGGATTTAAACTACACCATTGGCGTTATTCTGCACCACATTCTAGCCATCTGAGCTGACCGACCTCCCACAGTAGTAATCAACAATGTCAACCGTATGTTAAAATACATAACCAAAACAGTAGAATTCAGAGAAAATTATGATCAAACTGTACATTGCTCTGGTCATACCACAGCTTGAGTACTGTGTCCAGTTCTGGTCACTGAGACACATCTCAGACATCTAACTGTTGGAGGCAGTGCAGAGGAGAGCCGCAAGGCTGAATCACAGAATCACAGAATAATACAGTGCAGAAGAGGCCCTTCGGCCCATTGAGTCTGCACCGATGCATTAAAGACACCTGACCTCTCTACCTAATCCCATTTGCCAGCACTTGGCCCATAGCCTTGAATGTTATGACATGCCAAGTGCTCATCCAGGTACTTTTTAAAGGATGTGAGGCAACCCGCCTTTACCACCCTCCCAGGCAGTGCATTCCAGACCGTCACCACCCTCTGGGTAAAAAAGTTCTTCCTCAAATCCCCTTAAACCTCCTGCCCCTCACCTTAAACTTGTGTCCCCTCATAACTGACCCTTCAACTAAGGGGAACAGCTGCTCCCTATCCACCCTGTCCATGCCCCTCATAATATTGTACACCTCAATCAGGTCACCCCTCAGTCTTCTCTGCTCCAACGAAAACAACCCAAGCCTATCCAACCTCTCTTCATAGCTTAAATGTTCCATCCCAGGCAACATCCTGGTAAATCGACTCTGCACCCCGTCCAGTGCAATCACATCCTTCCTATAATGTGGCGACCATAATTGCACACAGTGCTCCAGCTGTGGCCTTACCAAAGTTCTATACAACTCCAACATGACCTCCCTGCTTTTGTAATCTATGCCTCGAATGATAAAGGCAAGTGTCCCATATGCCACCCTATTAACCTGCCCTTCTTCCTTCAGAGATCTATGGACAAACATGCCAAGGTCCCTTTGTTCCTCGGAACTTCCCAGTGTCAGGCCATTCATTGAGTACTTCCATGTCACATTACTCCTTCCAAAGTGTATCACCTCACACTTTTCAGGGTTAAATTCCATCTGCCACTTTTCTGTCCATTTGACCATCCCGTCTACATCTTCCTGTAACCCAAGACACTCAGCCTCACTGTTAACCACTCGGCCAATCTTTGTGTCATCCGCAAACTTACTGATCCTACCCCCCACAAAGTCATCTATGTCGTTTATATAAATGACAAACAATAGGGGACCCAGCACAGATCCCTGTGGTACGCCACTGGACACTGGCTTCCAGTCACTAAAACAGCCGTCTGTCATCACTCTCTGTCTCCTACAGCTGAGCCAATTTTGAATCCACCTTATCAAGTTACCCTGTATCCCATGTGCATTTGCTTTCTTGATAAGTCTCCCATGTGGGACCTTGTCAAAGGCTCTGACCATAATGCTGGAGTCTGAATTGTGTAAAATTGAGGTTTCTGGCTTATAAGGTGGTGTCTGAGAGTCATTTTGTGGAGGTATAAGACTGGAAAAGGAAAATCCAGATTTAAATTGTAAGCTAGAACAAGGGGCCGCAAGTTCAAACCAGTAAAATCAAAAGAATTCTTTCAGACAAACATTGGACTCCTGGATACATCAGTGGAGGTAAAAGTCCTGGTATTATATTAAAAAAAAATTGGATTCTGCAATGAGTGGACTTTTGTCATTCTGGATGGATGAGCTAAAATGAGCTGAATAGCCTTCCTTATCTATAATTATCTTTTAATCTTGTGATGTTTGCTAGATGATATTGGGCTACTACAAATGATCTCAACAGCCTTAGAGAAATGAGCTGAGGTTCCTGCTCCTGATTGTTATTCCATGATCTCTGCTGGAATGTATGTGTGTGTATAAGTGGACACCAGGTAAAGAATCCATTAGGCTCCACTATAATGTCCTAGCTGAAGAGCCTGCTGTCACTCATTAGCCTAGCTCACCCATGAACAGCAGCTACATGGGTACCTGAGAATGCAGGCATCTGTAAATAAATATCCTTGGTATTAATCAGCATCTTCAAGAGACAAGAAGAAAAAGTAGGGAGAAAAATAAAAAGTCTATTAAAAGCAGCCGCGATCCAAAACAGATATTTTCCAACTGAAGCCAAGTAGAATTTAATTTATTTTGAGCTGCTTTAATCACGACCATTTTCTATTTTCTCTGAAATATGGTGGGAATATTTTTTCTGAAGCCTATCTTGGGATGCTGGGATTTCTTTCATAGCCATTGCATTTTCAGAAGAATGATGAATCCTCATATCTCACCTCTTTCACAGAAGAAATTAATGTGCTCAATTTTCTTTTTTCAGAGCTCCCCAATATCATCCTGTCTATTGCCTTAGATGATTAGTTGTGAGTTTCAAAATAAGCCACACTATGGAACTGACATCCCTACATCACCAACATCATGTACTCACTCATCTCAATAGTATTGTGGTTGATGCCAAAACTACACCTCACAATGGAAGCAAGTCAAAGTCTTCTGTTATTGCCAGTGGCTACACAGACCACCTCTTAGCTAGTCTATCTGATAACCTAAATCACAATAGAGGCATCTCTTTGGGCCTCCTTATCTCGAGAGACAATGGATACGCGCCTGGAGGTGGTCAGTGGTTTGTGAAGCAGCGCCTGGAGTGGCTATAAAGGCCAATTCTGGAGTGACAGGCTCTTCCACAGGTGCTGCAGAGAAATTTGTTTGTCGGGGCTGTTGCACAGTTGGCTCTCCCCTTGCGCCTCTGTCTTTTTTCCTGCCAACTACTAAGTCTCTTCGACTCGCCACAATTTAGCCCTGTCTTTATGGCTGCCCGCCAGCTCTGGCGAATGCTGGCAACTGACTCCCACGACTTGTGATCAATGTCACACGATTTCATGTCGCGTTTGCAGACGTCTTTATAGCGGAGACATGGACGGCCGGTGGGTCTGATACCAGTGGCGAGCTCGCTGTACAATGTGTCTTTGGGATCCTGCCATCTTCCATGCGGCTCACATGGCCAAGCCATCTCAAGCGCCGCTGACTCAGTAGTGTGTATAAGCTGGGGGTGTTGGCCGCTTCAAGGACTTCTGTGTTGGAGATATAGTCCTGCCACCTGATGCCAAGTATTCTCCGAAGGCAGCGAAGATGGAATGAATTGAGACGTCGCTCTTGGCTGGCATACGTTGTCCAGGCCTCGCTGCCGTAGAGCAAGGTACTGAGGACACAGGCCTGATACACTCGGACTTTTGTGTTCCGTGTCAGTGCGCCATTTTCTCACACTCTCTTGGCCAGTCTGGACATAGCAGTGGAAGCCTTACCCATGCGCTTGTTGATTTCTGCATCTAGAGACAGGTTACTGGTGATAGTTGAGCCTAGGTAGGTGAACTCTTGAACCACTTCCAGAGCGTGGTCGCCAATATTGATGGATGGAGCATTTCTGACGTCCTGCCCCATGATGTTCGTTTTCTTGAGGCTGATGGTTAGGCCAAATTCATTGCAGGCAGCCGCAAACCTGTCGATGAGACTCTGCAGGCACTCTTCAGTGTGAGATGTTAAAGCAGCATCGTCAGCAAAGAGGAGTTCTCTGATGAGGACTTTCCGTACTTTGGACTTCGCTCTTAGACGGGCAAGGTTGAACAACCTGCCCCCTGATCTTGTGTGGAGGAAAATTCCTTCTTCAGAGGATTTGAACGCATGTGAAAGCAGCAGGGAGAAGAAAATCCCAAAAAGTGTGGGTGCGAGAACACAGCCCTGTTTCACACCACTCAGGATAGGAAAGGGCTCTGATGAGGAGCCACCATGTTGAGTTGTGCCTTTCATATTGTCATGGAATGAGGTGATGATACTTAGTAGCTTTGGTGGACATCCGATCTTTTCTAGTAGTCTGAAGAGACCACGTCTGCTGACGAGGTCAAAGGCTTTGGTGAGATCAATGAAAGCAATGTAGAGGGGCATCTGTTGTTCACGGCATTTCTCCTGTATCTGACGAAGGGAGAACAGCATGTCAATGGTCGATCTCTCTGCACGAAAGCCACACTGCGCCTCAGGGTAGACGCGCTCGGCCAGCTTCTGGAGCCTGTTCAGAGCGACTCGAGCAAAGACTTTCCCCACTATGCTGAGCAGGGAGATTCCACGGTAGTTGTTGCAGTCACCGCGGTCACCTTTGTTTTTATAGAGGGTGATGATATTGGCATCGCGCATGTCCTGGGGTACTGCTCCCTCGTCCCAGCACAGGCATAGCAGTTCATGTAGTGCTGTGAGTATAGCAGGCTTGGCACTCTTGATTATTTCAGGGGTAATGCTGTCCTTCCCAGGGGCTTTTCCGCTGGCTAGAGAATCAATGGCATCACTGAGTTCCGATTTGGTTGGCTGTATGTCCAGCTCATCCATGACTGGTAGAGGCTGGGCTGCATTGAGGGCAGTCTCAGTGACAGCATTCTCCCTGGAGTACAGTTCTAGGTAGTGCTCAACCCAGCGGTCCATCTGTTTGCGTTGGTCAGTGATTATGTCCCCCGATTTAGATTTGAGGGGGGCGATCTTCTTGATGGTTGGCCCAAGAGCTCTCTTCATGCCATCATACATTCCTCTGATGTTTCCGGTGTCTGAGGCCAGCTGAATATGACTGCATAGGTGTTGCCAGTAGTCGTTTGCGCAACGCCTAGCTGTTCTTTGTGCAGTACTTCTGGCTGCTTTAAGTGCTGCGGATGTTAAATCGCTGGGGGCTTTCTTGTAGTTCAACAGTGCAATGCGCTTAGCGGCTATGACAGGTTCCAGCTCTTCATTATGAGATTGAAACCAGTCTGCATTTCTCTTCGCACTTTTGCCGTAGGTGGTCAAAGCTGACTCATAGATGGCGTCTCTGATGTGGGCCCACTTGGTCTCAGCATCCCCTGTGGGAGTGTTTTGAAGGGCTGTTCAAGTGAATTTAGAAATTTTTGTAACAGCTGTGGGTGAGAAATTCTGCTCATGTTGATGCGTGGGTGGCCCTTCTGCTTGGAATGATGCAACTTCTTTGGTCTGAGTCTAACCTTGCTGCACACCAGGGAGTGGTCGGTGTCGCAGTCCGCACTGTGGAAGCTGCGTGTGATTTGAACACTGTTTAAGGCGGCTCGCCTTGTGACAATGAGGTCTAGCTGGTGCCAACGACGCGATCTTGGGTGCCTCCATGAAACCTGGTGACAGGGTTTAGTGTGAAAGAATGAGTTGGTGATGCAGAGGTTATGATAGGTACACAACTCAAGCAGTCTCTGCCCGTTCTCATTCATCCTTCCAACGCCATAGCGCCCAAGGCAGGAGGGCCATGAGTCATGGTCGGCCCCAACCCTGGCATTAAAGTCCCCCAGCAGGAATAGGTGTTCGGTGTTGGGGATGCTGCTAATGATGTTATGGAGTTGTTCATAGAACTGGTCTTTAGCTTCAGGTGGGGAGCAGAGTGTTGGAGCATAGATGCTGAGTAGGTGTACTGGACCAGAGGTGGTGAGCAGTCGGATGGACAGTATGCGTTCCGAGCCATTTGTGGGAGGCTCTATCATGCTGAGCAAGGAGTTTCTGATGGCGAAGCCCACTCCATGCTGTCTTGGTTCTTCAGGATCCCTGCCCTGCCAGAAGAAGGTGTAGTCTTGCTCTGCTAGAGAGCCACTCGCGGGGAGGCGAGTCTCCTGAAGTGCTGCAATGTCCACATTGAATCTACTGAGCTCGTTGTTAATGATGGCGGTCTTCCGAGAATCGTTGATTTGTGTAAGGTCTTCCGACAGGCCAGGACACATAGTTCTGACGTTCCAGCTTGCAAAGCGAAGGGCTGGTACCTTCTTTCCTTTTTTCATGTTGTTTGGTGCGGTGTATCAGTCCACCTTTCGGGCAATGACCCTGAGCTCCAAGCACCCATTGAAGCAGGCAGACTGTGGCGGGACAGAACCTTATTGACCGGGGGCTGCCCGGTTTGAGGCGGGCGGTAGCTGTCCAGTGAGGTGCAATGACCTCTCCCACCTCCCTTTACCCCCCTTCCACGCCCCCCCCCGTCCCCTTCCCTGCTCCACCCTCTCAGCTCACCCCCTCACAACCCCGTCCCAGCCCGCCCCCCCCCTCGCACCATCTTCACCCCGCACCCCCTTCCCCTGCACCCCCTCCCCACCCCCTCCCTCTACGCCTCCCCCTTGCATCCCCTCCTCCCACCGGCACCATCCGACACCTGTGTAGGGGTCCCAACAACCCCACTGCCTTGTGGGCGTCTCGGGAGAGACCAAGGCTAAGGGAGTAAACCCTAACAGATAATCCGGAGCGGAACCCCGTAGGCGGTCATGTGTCACCTTTGGCATGTTTCCGGCAGTTCCTGCAGCCATACTGGTGCCAAACGTCGTGTCCTGCACTCCTTTGGACCCCACCAGAAAGGCCGAGAGGGGGGTTTTGACGACTGGGCAACTCTCAACCTCCATAAATTTGCCCAGGCATGCGCCATGGAGAGGTCACTCCATAGTTGCCTCACAGCGACTAAAACAACACGGAAGGCAGCAGTTACGGGTTATAAGTCCAGATAAATTGGCGTAGAAACTGGGCGCCACGGGTTTCCTTTGTCGGTGGGAGAGGTCATTGCACCTCACTGGAATAGAGGCATAGGGCTGAATTTTCACCACAGAGGTTGGAAACAGGAGCTGAGTTTGTTCCCAGTGGGAAACTAATTAAAGTTAAGATTTTCACAGGGGTGAGCCCTTAATTGTTATGGAGACGGGTTTCCAGTCCAATTTGATCCACTGGGGGCAGGAAAGGGGGTGAGTCAGATGAAGTGTAGGACGCGTTTAGACTCCCACATCAGCCATCACTGAGGCTACTGTTTGTCCTAAGGGAGAGATCTGCTGATTGTGCTAAAACCTTCCACTGCACCAGAGGGAAGTAAGATGTCACAGGGGAGCCAGAGGCCTGGTACACAGAGCAAGCTGCCTCTCCCCCTACTTCATCAATGCCAACCTGGATCCAATGCTGGAGGACGTGAGCTGGAGGAGGGAGGTCCTTTTCCCTGAGGGTGGCAGGAGGAGGCCACCTTGTCATACAGCAGGGGCACCTCCCTGTTCAGTGTCATCTTCCTCTACCTCCTCGTTCTCTTCCTCTCTCTCCTCCTGCTCCTGTGACTCCCCCAGTGAGCTGTCTCCTTCCAGGGCCTCACCGTCCTCAAGATCCACACCTCTCTGGAGGGCCATGTTATGGAGAACGCAGCAGACCACCACAACAACCAAGACCCTTACAGGAGGGTATTGGATGGCATCACCCTACTGGTCCAGGGACTGGAATTCATCTGCAGAAGCCCGATGGCCTGCTCAATGGTTGTCCTAGTGAACAGGTGGCATTGGTTGTATCGCCTCTGTGCCTCTGTCTGGAGTTCCCGCAGAGGGGTTCAGTAGACATCTCAAGGGATATCCCTTATCCCCTTGGATCCATCCACACGCTTTGGGGATGGAGTGAAGATTTGAGGAAACCTGGACTAGCAGAGGGTGAAAGAGTCTTGGAAGCTGCCAGAAAAGTGAGCGCAAACATGGAAGAAGCTCTTGTTGTGGTCACAGGCCAGTTGGACATTGAGGGAGCGGAAGCCCTTCCTGTTGATGGATCTCACTGGACGGTTGCTGGGAGCCTTGATGGCCACATGGGTGCAGTCAATGATGCCCTGAACTGGGGGCAATCCGGTGATGGAGCAGAAACCCAATGTCCTCTGTCCCTGTCTCTGGTGCAGTGAAAGTCTTTGGCACAAACCGCAGATCTCTCCCTCAGAACAACCAGCAGCTTCAGCGATGGCTGCCGTGGGGTGTCTACATGAGTCCCACACTTCATCTGACCCTCTTTCACTTCCACCCCCACTGGCTGTAAGTGGGCAGGAAACCCGTCTCCATATCAATTAAGGTCTCACCCCTGTGCAAAACTTGATATGAATCAGTTTCCCACCGGAAGCAGATTACTGCCCCGAAAACCAACCCAGCTCCTGCTTACCCCCCTCCCTGGTGAAAATTCAGACCATAGAGTCATTATAGTGCAGAAAGAGCCCATTCGGCCCATCGAGTCCATGCCGGTTCTCTGTAGAGCAATCCAATTGGTCCCATTCCCCCACTCAATCGCTGTAGCCCTGCAAGTTTATTTCCCTCAACTGCTCATCCAATCCCCTTTTGAAGTCATTCATCATCTCCCCTTCCGCCACCCTCATAGGCAGCGAGTTCCAGGTCATTACCACTTGCTATAAAAAAAGGTCCTTCCTCACATTCCCCCTGCATCTCTTGCCCAAAACCTTAAATCTGTGTCCCCTAGTTCTTGTACCATTGGCTAATGGGAACAGCTTTTCTTTGTCTATCCTATCCAAACCTGTCATAATCTTGTACAGCTCTATCAAATCTCCTCTCAATCCTATTTGCTCCAAGGAAATGTAGCATATTTTGGTGCTCATCAAGGTGAATAATGTTAGTGCTGAAAATGAAACATTTTTAGCACTTAGAATTCCATCAAACATTCCCAGGCCAAGTATAACACAGGATAGAGACAGAGAAAAGTATCTCCTACCCTGTCCCATCAAATATCCCCTGTGTAAGTTATAGCAATATATAGTGGCACAGTGAAGCATCATCAAACATTCCCAATAATGCATCAGATTGCAACTGCTTCCCCATTGCAACAATGAGACATTTATACATTGTGACATGTATGAGGCAAATGGCAATTTTATGCCATTTTGTGACTAAATTATGGGCAGTTTTTCACTCCTATCTACTTAGATTTGGATTAGGGCTTCCCAATTGTATACATTATAGTCAGGATTGGAGTCCAAGTCCCAGAAACGAATGGGCAAAACCCCAGGGAAAGCTCAACTCCCAGTCCTCATTTAAATATTGCAGCATTATCTCCCTTTCGAAACTGGCAGGACTGATGTCAGAGCCAGCAGGCGGGAGTGGAAAATGGGCACGAGAGCCTTAGGACATGGAGACTTGAAAGAATTGTACATAATCTCGATGCTTTGGCAGCCAATTCCAGCACATGGAGGGAGATCAGAGGGGGGAGGGCTAAGGACTCCTTGTGGGGCTTGGGGGAGCACTCCCGACCATAAGTTCTCCTCACAAATGTCTGTTTATAAATGTTATCTTGTCCTCTTCTGCCCAGTAGCTCCCACTGAGGTTTGGCAATCAGTTTCCACACTGTGAACCTCCCCCAACTCAGTGTCATTGAGCTGTGACTTTTTAATTTGAAGTAGGCTTCTGTCTCCCTGTAGTGGGAGCCTCAAACAACTTGAAAGTCAGCAAAGATAAAATGACACTCGATGGGAATGGAGCGACCTTGACTTGCCCTGATCTTAACCCTGCCTCACTCACTATTCTCACTGGGTAAGGGGTTGATTGAGGCCTTAAAGTCTGATGTATTAGGCCAATCAATCTAATTGAATTTCTCCTTTTTTTGTGAACATAATATTTGGTAAAAACATTCAACACAGCCTAGAAATTGTTGACATTAAATGACAATGCATAATTTCAGGATCTGCTGTTCAACGTCCAGCAGGAACAATATAATTCTAAATCAAAGGAGCTGAGCACTTATTGCACCTTGCAGACCACAGCCATCATCCAGTGCATTTTATAGTTACATCAAAGTGAATCAGCTCCTTCAGATTTCCTCTAATAAATGGCACTTTCTCCCAGGCAGACAGTAAAAATCAGGCAATGTTGTGACAGATGAAAAATCACACCTTGTTCTCAATCATCAACCTCCACACTCCAGCCCACTCTCACACACTGACATAATTGTTTCCATATCGGGCAACTGCAGACAATGCTGTGTGAAGCCATCACACTCTTGAAGAAACATTAACCACCTTTCACGCTTTTTTGTTGATTGTCACAGCATAGAGGTGAATAAATATGTTTGAGCCAGAAGTGAGTAAGCTGCCATGATGCAAGTCATTCTGAAGAACAACCTATTTGAAGTGATCAAGAATAAGGATTATTTTCTTTCTGTTTTTTTCCGAGGTGTGTTGGCTGTCTGGCGCACACATGATATTCATTACTCTGCTGCAGTTATTGCAGAGTTCAGGTGCTGCCTGGTTTCTGCATTTCAACAATACTCACATTGTAGTAAGTGCATACAGATACTCATAAAAATATAGAGAGAAGATCTCCAGGGTTTTAAATGCAATAATGCACACTTAAGGGTTTATAGGTAATAAAAAAAGTCATTATGGAGGCGTGAAGATGAATTTTCCTTTTTTGTCACTTATCTTGATTGTGTTTCAAATGAAACATTAAATTTACACACTACCTTTCCAAAGCTGTCAGCTATCAAAAGTTTCTCCTAAATGTTTTAAAGATTTTATTAACTCTTGAAATACTTTGTATACTTTTAAAAGCTATTTTTATTCTCCTCTCTTGAAAGCATTTGTTCAGGTCAGAACACAGCACCACATTCAAATAGCCATTCTTTAGTGCGAGCCAGACAGTGATATTTGATCATGGGGCATTGCTTTCAAGTCCGATCCTGTCTTCACCTGAAATCCGTACAGGTATGAGGGGTCTCACTGGTTATCAATCAGAAATGGAAATCCTGGCTGATGTTTCCCTCCTCCCTAGCCATGTGACTTTTGGTGAGCCTGCAGGATCTGCAGCTGAGATGGTAAGTTAACAGACAAGTGGCTTGCTCCTGAGCCTTAACAATACCATTAAGAAATCTGCCCAAATTTTCTGCCTTCCTGTAAGATATGTTATGACCTGGTGAGAAAGAGGTCTAGGAGTTCCCTCTCAGCCTTTGCCTGGTTTGACCGTAACAGGTTTTACTTTTTAAAACACCGTGTTTTTAGCTCCCACTCAGTGAATCCTTGCTCACTGCTCTCCAATTATAAGGCAAAGAAATCAACCAGACAGGTTTTCTTAGATTTAAACAAGAAAGGTAGAAGCTTATTAACCTTAAAACTCTAATTTGGTTAAAACGACTACGAATACACGATGCGACCACACTAGCATGCATATGCAATAAATACATGCAGATAGCGCCAGAAAAGTAGAAAGAATAAAGGGGAAAAGTTTGAGGCAATAGCTGGGATTTATTTATGGTCCTTTGAGTTTGATGTAGAGTCTTTGATTGCCAGTATGTCTTGCCATTTCATTGGGGCCCAATGCACACTTTAAAACTTGTTTCGATGTAGGATTCTTTTCTCTCTTGACGTTTAAGTGACGTCAGTGGATCCGGAGGTTCATATGAGAGAGAGAGAGAGAGCTAGTCAGGAGAGAGGCTATCTTCTTCCAAGTTCAGTTGCAACCTGACCCAAACTGTCCTGTGAGCAGTTCAAATTGAAAAACCTGGGCCAGCAGGTTAGTCATGTGACTAGTTGTTTTTTTTAACAAACTCCTGCATTTGTGGATTCTCCATCTTAGCAGACACCCTGGAATGCTGGCTTTCTTACACATTCAATGTCTGGTGATCAACATCCATTTGTGTTAATTGGATCAGGGAGCAGTTCTGTTGTCTTCAGGCATTGTTTCTTAGTATGCAAATGTTTTCCAGCCATTGCTGATCTCTTTAAACAAGTCATCTCTTCACTCCAGCAACAGTTTAAAATTAATGTTCGTATGACAAAATTATTATGTCTCATTCATGGCAGGTGGGGTCTTCATGACAGATAGCACATGACATCTTCACACAAGCAAGATCAGCATTTGTGTGTATGAGGGTCCCAGTCAATGACCCCAAACCATCTCCCCTTCACAAGTCAGTACATTTATGCTCCTATGAAGTGTACATCCAACCATCAGGCTTGTAGAATTTCTTATTTAGTTTCTAAATTAGCATTGCATTGAGTTGAATTGAAGTATTGGGAGAAGAACTGGAAGCAGGTTGTCCACAAGCTCTTTCACACAACCAGGGACTGATAAATGGCTCACAGTCGGAGGATGAAATTTCCTGAAAAAAGTAATTGCTTTTGACTTGTTTTACATCAGTCATATTTATAATATAGTCTGAGGACCACTTGTGCCCTATCTTCTTTTCACCTGTGGCCCTCAACCAAGACACTGCTTCATATGTCTCTGGGCCTCCACTTGCAGTCTATCTAGCTGGCTGTGAGGTGGTAACTGGAATTCAGTGTTCCCTCTCCTTTTTCTCCAAGAAAAAAGCTTAACTGTAACGATTGGTTCCTGTGATTTTTGCAGGCAGGAACCTGACCTCAAAGTGTCTACTAGCATAGTGAATTACAAGTACAGGGAGTTTGCGCATTCATGAGAATAGACTTTGAGCTCGAGACGAAGACTGAATGTGCATGAAATGTTCTTGGCCATATTTTGTGTTGAATTTTCAGCTTGATCTCTTATTAGCACAAGGCCACAGTGGAAGTGATTCTCCCTGATTCCACGCCCCTATCCACTAGTGAAGTAAGTCAACCTAGCTTTCTGTATGGGGGGAACCTCAACATTGGAAAGATACTAATTAAATAACCATTAAAAAATGAACATTGTTATTTGCTGCCAGTCTACAGCTTCGAATTCTCCTATGTGCTGCCACATACTGGGAGATACCAAGCAAAAGCTGCAAATAATTGTTGCTGCAAGCTTTGTAAATCCCTTGACTTGACGCCAGATTTAAATTGTCATCAGGAAAGGGGAAGGCCATACCATGTAGATTTCTGGATCTCTGTGAGCAATTTTCTTTGAGGTCAGCGCATGTGCCATTGCTTCACAACTGACTGCATAATATAGCCCAATATTTTGCGTAGGAGATGAATCTGGGGGTATTGATAGACAAACCATTGAAAGTTTCTCTTTTGCAGCACTAAAGATGATCTAATGTACAGTTTTGGTCTCCTTATCGACAGAAGGATATGCTTGCCTGAGAACAAAGGTTCACTAGATTCATTCCCAGGATGAAAGGGCTATGAGGAGAGAGTGAGTCGAGTATGCCTATATTATCTGAAGTTCAGAAGAAAAAGAAGTGATCGCATTGAAATGTATAACATTTTTAGTGGGTTTGACAGATGCTGAGAGGCTGTTTCCCATAGCTGGAGAGTTTAGAACTAGGGGTCATAGTGTCAGGAGATGAGAAGGTTCTTCACTCAGAGGATTGTCAATCTTTGCATTTCTCTACCCCCAGAGAGCTATGGATACTCACTCGATGAGTATATTCAAGACAGATTGATAAAGTTTTGGGCACTAAAGGAATCAAGGTGGGAAAATGGAGTTGAAGAAGTTCAGCCAGGATCTTGTTGAATGGCAGAGCAGGTTTGATAGTACCTCTCCGAGTAGCCATGCTTCATTTGTGAGCTTTGAACCATAGAATAGATACAGCAAAGGAGGAGGCCATTTGGGCCATTCAGTCTGTGCTAGCTTTCTGCGAGAGCCACTTAGCTAGTCCCACTGCTTCACTTTATCCCCCAGCCCTCCAATTTGTTTTTTTTTCTCAGGTGCTTTTTCAATTCCCTTTTGAAAGTCATGATTGAATCTGCCTCCATCACACTCTCAGGCAATGCATTCCAGATCCTCACCACTCACTGCATAAAAAAGTTTTTCCTCATGTTGCCTTTGGTCCTTTTACCAATCACCTTAAACTGGCGTCCTCTGGTTCTCAACCCTTCCGCCAACGGGAACAGTTTGTCCCTTTCTACTCTCTCGACCCCTCATGATTCTGAACACCCCTATCAAATCTTCTCTCAACCTTCTCTTCAAGGAATACTGTCCCAACTTCTCCAATCTATCCATGTAGTGGAAGTCCTTCATCCCTGGAACCATTCACATAAATCCTTTCTGCACAGTCTCTAAAGTCTTCATATCCTTCCTAAAGTCCAGACCCCAAAATTGGACGCAATACTCCAGTTGAGGCTAAACTAGTGTTTTATAAAGGTTCATCACAACTTCTGCTGTTCAACAAATTCCCGGTAACAATCTTGAACAGAAAAGTCACACAGATACAGTCACATATACACATATTCATTAGTGCATACAGACAAGCAGACAGATGCTACATACGTGCTCACTTACACAGTCAATTGTGCCTACCTTCATTCTCTAACAAATTTGTTTCAACAGCTCACTTGTCTACAGGTACAATTGTTTTGTTGCCTCACCTGTGACATGTCTTTATATGCAGCCTCTCCAGTTATTGATGTGAGGTTGCGGTTTTTCATTTTTCACGAGTTTTTCTTTTAAATGCAAGTATGTTTCTGCCTGTAAAAGCACCACACCTAGAGCTAATAATCTCTTACAGTGCATTACATCAGAGAGTCTAGTAGAACCAAGGGGCAAATAACAAGAGCTCGTTGTTTCCCACAATGTTTGTCTTACGTTTGACAAGTAGTTTGGCTGTTCCTGCAATAATGATTAAATCACTGAAGTTTTTAATTTTCCCCATTTTTGATCTATCTACATCATCTCTTAAAGTGTTAGTTGTGCAATTCTCGAATAAGTGTGTGAAATTCTTGTTAATTCAACAATGCAAGATTATACACTATGTAACTGGACAAGTTCCTGTTTGTTGAATTGGTCGGCGTTATTCACTACTTAACAGGACAAATTTCTATTTACTCAGCAGGGTACGGCTATTCACTGTGTAACTGCAGAAGTACCTGCTCATTCAGCAGGATACGTGCTGTGTAACTATACTGCTATTTAGTCAGCAGGGTACAAGTTATTCACTGTATTACAAAGTTGTGCATTCAACAATGTAGGGGTTACTCTGTATATGTCTCAGTAGAGTTGTTGTTTCTTCAGCAAGGTAAGGATTATTCACTGTGTGATTGCTCTTTATTTCATAAGTTTTAACCGAATGTTGTTAGTGATTAATTGAAAAATAGATGGAGAAATTCAGTTGGATGTTGCTTCTGGTAAGGCTGCAGTACCTTAGTGCTGAGTTCCTAATCTCAAATATGCAGTTCCAAGGAAGGACTGGGAGCAGGCATTGCACTTACCCATGGAGAGGGGAAAAACCTTAGACAGACTCACTTCTGGATAGCTTCCAGCAGTCATTTCAGTACAACATTTGCCTGGAAGCAGGTTACCTATGTGCAGTCTCAGCATTAACAGAATGCTATAGGCTTCAAATTTGAAATGTCAAAAGAAACACTGACCTATACTTGAAAAACTCTTGCTTTCTTCCTCTTGGCATATTGGCTCTCCCTCTCTCTCCCCAAAGTGATTACATTTTCTTTCCAGTTTTGACTAATCCACTTATTGATGGTCTGGCTAAAATCATAACTCCAGCATACACACAGCACAGCTGCTTATTTGCAACAAAGGGAAATAATGATGAGAAGTATCCTGCTGCATCTTTCAGATCAATCAATATTAATATTTTATGTAATCTCCACAGAGCAACAGAAAAACTGCTCAGAAACTCTCAATAATAATTAAACTAATTACATCAGCAGCTGTCTTGCTTCCAGAACCAATTCTGTATATATCAAGTATTCCCAGGTCTGGTATATCATGGGTTAGATGTTGAGTAAGGCTCTCTTTGTACTGTCCCATCAAGCAACCCCAAGATAGGCATAATATGGGTTTGATAAAGTTTTGTATCATCTTTGAGCAAATTATGCATTCTTAAATAGAATTATATTGGATCATAGCATAAATTATCTCTAGCCCTCAAAGGATTACTGAAATGTAGAGGACCAGTCTGACCTGGAATAAAGGCTCCAACAAGACCATAAAATTCCCATGTGTGTTTGCTTAAAGTCTTGATATTGTGATTCATACAAGGATAAGTACAAACAGAGATGATCAAAAACTGTGTGGAACATGATGGCCACTAAACTCTAGGACTATTGAAATGTCTTGCCAAGGAAGACAGCCTGTTAAGCATATATATAAGACTTAAGATTAAAGAGATATACTACAGTCTTTAAAATTTATCTTTGGCGACTGAAAGTTTCAGAACCTTTCCTCAGGAGATTAAATGGGATTCAGTATATATAGTCCATGAGACAGTAAATTGTACACGCTATGTGGAAGTGGAAGACTTGATAGGAGGAATCCATCAAATGCAGAACTAGTCTGTCACATACCTTAGATTGGGATTCATCAACTCCCGATAAACCATCCAACCAGTAACACTTTGTCAAATAGCCCATTTAATAGTTAATTCAGCACTCAAACACAAACCACAGGAATGCTCCATAGCAGCTCATATGCTTCTATTTCTGAAATGTAGTACTCTCTATAGGAGTCATTTAGTGGTGGATTGAGAATAATTCAGCATAGGGATAAATGTTATCAGCTACAGAGCAGTAAGGCAAAATAAAACTCTTTTGTCTATCACAGAGTCCTACGAGTTCCAACAAAATGGATACTTTTATTATTGAGAAATCAGTTGAAGGTCCCAGGAGTTTTAGTGCAGGCCAGGTTTGTGTTCAGTAGTGATGTCTTCCATAGTCAAATACCCTGCTGTCACTCATTGATGATATTGACCATGTGGGTGAGAAACAAAGGCTGCTGTAAACTCCTGGAATCCTAGCAAGTGACAGCACCTTCGTGAAACGACAGGATGCATGGCAACAGAACCATCCAATGTATATTGTATATAAATTACACTTAAGTTTCACATATAAAGTCTAGATACAAGAGAAGTAAAATGATCCTTTGAGGAAACTGAGTTTTGAGGAAGTACAGCAAGCAGAGTGCAAAACACATTAAAGAATCTTACTTGAAAGCATGGTATGAAATTAAAAGTCAAAATACTTGAATTTATATGGCACCTTACCACATCTCAGAAACATCTCAAAGTGCTTCACATACAATGCATTAGTTTGAAATATGGTAACTGTTGTTATGTAGGCAAACACAGCAAACATTTTGCACAGCAAAAGCCTACAAAGAACTAAATGAATGACTAATTAATTTATTTTGATTTGTGTTGGTCAAGGGAATTATAGTTGCCAGGATGTCAGAAGAATGCCCTACTCTTCTTCAAATAGTGCATGGAATCTTTAGCCTCTAAAAAATCTGAACCACCAGAACATTTCCTGGAGAGTTACTTGAATCCACAACCTTCTGACTCATTGGCACAAGTGCTACCAACTGAGCCATGACCATCAAATCTTACTTTGTAGGGCCCACCAATCTATAAAACCTTTCTTAATCAAGTTGAGTCCATGCAATTGTAAGTAACAGAACATCAGTTTTGAAATGAATTTTTCTGTATATTATTTGGAAGGTAAAGACCTCTTGTGGATAAAATGAAAACATATACTCCTTTCAGTCAGAATTCAATACAATATTTTATTAATATTTAAAGCATAAAAGCAGCGAGTTTTAGACTCAGAAGCAGGGTAAAGTGTGGCTGATTGATAAGAGATTGGTGTTTGGAGTTTTCTTAAACAATATCAAGTTCACTGCAACATTATCCCCTGCTTCATACGTGTATGTATCTCTCTCTGTATGTACCTTTCTGTTTTGACCGAAACAACATTGATGAGGATTTCTCTAGTTTCTATGTGTGGTGTCAGTGTAAATATATTCATGAAGATTTGTTTTTAGATATTACAATGTTGTTACACATAACAACCAATGGATCTCTTATCCCCTTATACTTAATAAAAAATAATAGCACACTGTGATTCTCCCCTCCCCTATCCACAACTCAACTCCATCTATACTTCAGTATCCGACCCTGATATCCCTCTGCTGGCTTTGTCAAAAAAACAGATTTTCAAAAAATGTCACAGCTTGGTGCACATGGACTCTGCAGGAGTTCAATGTAATGCAGAGACATTACATCAATGGGAGTGATTTGAAGGTTTGTGCTGAACTTTGCAGATGATATCAAATGGGGTGGTATAAGAAACAATGTGGAGGACCACACCAAAATATAGGGCATAAGCAAGTTTGTGGAATGAGTGGATAAATGAAATTCAATATAGTGAGAAATTAGATAGTTTATTTTGCTAAGACGAATAAGGAAGCCACTTATTCCTTGGAACATAAGAAGCTAAATGAGGGAGGGGAAGCACAAAGTTTTGGAAACATATACATAACTTGCAATAATCAGTTCAATCTGATAACCTTCACTTGCAGGGAGTCAGTAACCAGAGGACACAGATTTAGGGTAATTGGCAAAAACCAGAGGGAAGGTGAAGGGATTTTTTTTTAATGCAGTGAGTGGCTATGATCTGAAATTTTTCAAATTATCTTTTTATCGACTCATTCACAGGATGTGGGTGTCTCTGGCAAGGCCAGCATTTATTGCCCATCCTTAATTGCCATTGAGAAGGTGGTGGTGAGCCACCTTCTTGAACCACTGCAGTTCATGTGGCGTAGGTACTCTCACAGTGCAGTTAGGTAGGGAGTTCCAGGGTTTTGACCACGTGATGATGAAGGTACGGCAATATATTTTCAAATCAGGATTTGCCTGTGACTTGGAGGGGAATTTGGAGGTGGGACTGTTGCCCTTGTACATCTAGGTGGTAGATGCCATGGCTTTGGAAGGTGCTGCTGAAGCAGCTTGGCGAGATGTTGCACTGCATCTTGTAGATGGTACACACTGCAGGCACACTGTGCCAATGGTGGAGGGAGAGACTGTTTAAAGTGATGGATAGGGTGCCGATCAAGTGGGCTGCTTTGTCCTGCACCGCCTGAAAGCATGGTGGAAGCAAATTATATAATAACTAATTGGGCTAGTTCTTTCAAAGAGTTGACACAGGCATGATGGGCTGAATGACCTCCTATGCTGTATGATTTCTTTTCTATGATAAAGCCATAAAGAGTGCAAACAAAAGTACTGGAGTTCAGTTTTGGAGAAACAGAATACAAAAGCAGAAAGGTAATGTTAAATTGATATAGAACCTTGGTTAGACCACACTTGCAGTACTCTGTGCAGTTCTAGTCTCTATTACCAAAAGGATATTGAAGCACTAGGAGAAAATTCAGAAAAGATTTACAAGGATGTTACCAGAATTGGGAGTATGTAGTTATCAGGAAAGTTGAGCAGGCTAGAGCTCATTTTTCTAGAAAAGAGAGGTATTTAAAATCAAGAAGTTTCATTCAGTGAAACTAGTGGGTGAGCCCAGATCAAGGAGGTATAAATATAAGAGAGCCACGTACAGATCAAATAAAAAATTTAGAGGAATTGCTTTAGTGATGAGACTGTGGAACTCACTGCTACATAGTGATTGAGCAGACAACACCTTCAAGAAGACGCTTGATGTATACATGAGGATAAAGGCAATAGAGGGATAGGAGAAAAATTGCACTAAGTGAATTGCTCACTCAGACAGCTGGTGCAGACACGATGGGCCGAATGGCCTCCTTCTGTGCTGTAACAATTGTGTGAAAATGGGAAGAGGTAATTAGATTTGAAGGAGACTCATTTGGAATATAAACACCACCGCAGATTCTGTGGTAAGTTTAACAATCTTGACGTTACTGATGTAGGTGCCCCCACAAGTTAAAAGTTGTTCCTACCCATTGCTCCCAACAAAAAATAAAATAAATAGGGCAATGACATAATCCATCAGATGCCTGAAGCTCAAAGCATTGGAGTATTACACAGCTTCTAACATCATAAGTCCATTCATTTAATTAGTCAGCAGCTGTGGCTCTCTGGATCTAGTAACTTAGCCAGGTGTGGCCTAGGGGTGGTGGGGTGGGGCTGCTGCAGTATGATATGCTACAAATCAATGCAAAGAAAAGGTCAGTAATGTTCATCGACAACATCCCCACTATCTCTAAATGACTGAAGAAAATCACTTCCAAGTAGAAACTAAACGACCTGAAATAAAATACCCATGGAATAACCCATGATGTAAATACAGGTAGGTATCTAATCGAAGGATTCAGGTATTTTATAGATGGAATGACTGATACCCTGGAGTGAGTTACAGAGTGAATCAGATTGAAGGCCTTGAACAATTTTTATACAGAATAACATACCCAGTATAAGCTACAATGCAGCATTTGATCAAGGTGTTTTGATGGTATACACATAGACAGGAATAATTTATAAGCTGGAATCTAATTGAGAGGTTTGGATAATGTTACAGACTGTTGTTTTCTTATTATCCAAAGCAGAAAGACATTTGAAGCTGCTTTTGAGATTCATTGGCAAGAATGTATTATTTTATGTTACATAGATTTCAGTTCATTGAAAGGATTAGATTTCAGTTTGTGCTGATGGCTGGGGCAAATATCAAGGATGGCAACTATCCAACTTCTTCACGCAACTATTGAATGATGATGCTAACAGAAGGGTCTTTATAGCCCAGGAGATTGTCAAAACAGGACATTTGCCGAGATAAGATTTTAGCACAGTGTACCAAAATCAGTCTGCCCATACATTGACAGAATTGCGAACTCCCACTTCACCTGTCTCACCAAAACCTTCCACACATTTGTGCACCCCCATTACTCTCTCACATCATGAATGTCAATTTCATTCAGTATTATGATGTTTCAATACATAAGCAAACTTTCAACTAATCACTATGTCCTAATTTACTTCATCTCTCTTATTTTGGTCAATCTTGATGCTGTCATTAACTATGGGCTTTGGCCCTTCAAGATTTCTTGAAGAAAACCATGCCCGAGACTCTGGACAAATATTTAGACTTCTCTTCCCTCTTTTCCAGAGATATGTACTGTCACTATCATGAGTAGATAACTTAGATGTACCCTTCCATTGTGTGTGGCTGGTGGGGGAGGGGCAAAGAAAAGGAGGCCCCAGTAATATGGTTAGAAATTCTAAACATATGGAACCAAGTTGCTGTCCCAATGGGTGCTGGGTGAATGTACCACCCAATGTGTTGAATTAGATGATCTCAGCTTGGAAGGAGGAAAAATATCAGCCACAATTACCAATTGAGATTGTTATTTTTTAGATTAGATTAGATTTAGATTAGATTAGAGATACAGCACTGAAACAGGCCCTTCGGCCCACCGAGTCTGTGCCGAACATCAACCACCCATTTATACTAATCCTACACTAATCCCATATTCCTACCAAACATCCCCACCTGTCCCTATATTTCCCTACCACCTACCTATACTAGTGACAATTTATAATGGCCAATTTACCTATCAACCTGCAAGTCTTTTGGCTTGTGGGAGGAAACCGGAGCACCCGGAGAAAACCCACGCAGACACGTTATCCAGTGAGTCTTTCAAGAAACTCCATTTGCAATAATCTCCATGTTCAAATAGCTGATTAACATTCACAGGTGAAGAATATGTACTTGGACCAAAGTTGTTGGTACCTCAGCCTGATGTAACATCTTTAGGAGAGCAGAAAATTAGGTAAAAGATGATATTAATATGGCTAGCAGGGAAGAGGATTTAATTCTTCTTAACCACATTGCCATTTTTTGCATCCTTTCATATCATGAATGGCTTGAACAGTCCCACCATGATTGTTGTCATCTGATGGCAATTTTAAACAGCACTGCCAGAGTCTTCCACTTCAAGAACAGATCATGAGGCTTTATGGCTCCTGACTGATTTAATAAGACAGCTGGGCGGAAGCATCACCAGAGTGCTGCATCTCAAGCTCTGTCCTAACAAATTAACCTTCATGCACTGAGTGTTGGCAGCATTTGGGTTTTAGTAAGCCTGCCTTATTACTACTAAACATGTAAAGACACAACTGCATCTTTGGGCTCCTACTCTCTATCTTGCCTAGTTACTGCTATGGATGATCCTATTTAAATACTCATTTTCTTGGAAAACCTCAGTGAAGGGCCAGTAACCATATTTTATGATACCAGAAAGCATGGAAGGAGTAGACAGGATGAAGAAATAAAGTTATAATTAGTTACAGTAAGCTTGGGTTTAAATAGCTGGAGAAATGTAGAAGGAAAGACAGGGCGAGGTAAGGAGCTTCAGTTTTCAATTTCTGGGAAAGGATGAATCAGACTAGAAGGTGATACAATGAGTTTTCATTTCAACAGAGGAAGGATACAAGAAGGAGGAAGAACACATCTGTCGGATCAATTGTAATATTTAAGGAGGTGACTTGAAATCCTGAACCTATACCCAGCCTAACTTGAAACTGACAATTAATAGTTTGTGGATTTTAGACTTGTCGAATCATGCAACCACTTTTAGGAACTACTCCAGTAAAACCAAAGCATGGGACAAATATATCTGTTTTTACAGTGAATTCCTAATCTCAGCTCAATTGTCAATAATGCTAATTGGAAAGTAGGTGATGTCCCCCAGGATGGACAGTGAGGAAAGAGCAATAGCTAAATGGATCACTGATGAATTGCATGGATCTATTCCCCAGTGTCTTGTTACAAAGCCTAAGAGTGGGAGACCCAACCACGGTCTCTGACCTGCAAAAGAGTGGAGCAGGGCAGGGGTTTCAATGTGATCTGACAAAAGCATGAGATTGATTACACAGTGGTAACAACAGAAAACAGTAACATGATTAAGGGATAATACAGCCAGAATCAGTGGAACAAATTAGGAAATTGTAATGATAATTTCCTGTAACTTTGCTTTAGATGTTCAGTGCATAAAATGAGCAGTAACGGAACTTCAATGGACAGGAAAATGGGACAGGATATATAACATGTGGCCAATCTCCTACTGCCTATTTTACACCGTGCTGAAGTTGAAAGTTCCGCTCATAGCACATATCTGAAAATGTATGTTTGAGCCTTTGCTGGGTGTTGCAAATATTTGAAGGGAGGGGGCAATTTTCTGAATGGGCACTGGTGATGGGGAAACCACGTGCACCAGCATGTATTGCAAACATTCCCTCCATGTGTGTGTGCCTATAGTGCCCATTTGTATGTACTGCAGTGTGTAATGGTGCACATCTATGTTCATCTATGGTTCATAGCTATTTGCATGTCATGTTGTGCAACTGTATATCTATCTATAGTACATACTTGTATGTGTATCTACAGTGTGCGTCTGTAGGTGTCTATGCAGGTTATATCTGCTTGTGTGCTCACATTGTCTGGTTGTGTATGGCAATGCTGTGTGTATCTGTATGTGCATACAGCAGGTCGTTCACACATACCGTCATATACCAGCTGTGTTTGTAATGAAGGAGTATTTTATTAGTTTTTTTTTCATCCACTAAATCTTTGTCATTCAGCCAATCAAACCCTTCACCAGCCTTGAAACAAATAGACCGATCAGCATCTAATCACAGCAGGACAGGAAGCAGAGTAGTGTGGAAACCTTTTCAAACCTGTTAGTAATCAAGATTTCTCAAAACAAGCTTTTATCTGAAACTGATTCAATCAGAGAGTAGACATTATCCATTCCAGAGCCTGTATTCTGGCTACATTTCAAAACCCAACTCAGACGCCATCTCCATAAATTAAACATGACTGAAGTGTGCACATATTACTGTTTCAAAGAACATTCTTATATTTGTTGCACTTTCTAAAGACGTCTGAAAATTCATATTTTCTCAGGCCTCACCAACTGAGAGATTCTCAATACATTTTTAGCCCACTACATAAAATGCTGGTAGAAAAGCAAAATACTGCAGATGTTGGAATTCTGAAATAAAAACAGAAAATACTGTACATACTCAGTAGGTCTGGCAGTATTTATGAAGAAAGAAACAGAGTTAACATTTAAGATTGTGACCTTTTGCCAGTTCTTATGAAAGGCCATCGACCTGAAACATTAACTCTGTTTCTGTCTCTATAGATACTGCCAAACCTGCTGCGTACTTCCAAAATTTTCTGTTTTTATTACAGAAAATGCAGGATTTGCCACTTGAGTATGAATTTTAGAGAGGGGTACTTGCTGGAATACTTAACCAAGGATAGTAACTGAAATAGTTTCTCATCAACAATGCCTCCAGGAACCCTCACTGCCTTCAGCCAAATTCTGTGGCCACTTTGTTTTCGTTATACTCACACAGCAGTGTTTCGTTCACAGCATGTTAATAGGTTTGCCTATATCTTCAGGGAAGGGAAAGTGTCTAGGGAGATTGTCGACCCTTTCTCATCCACTAAGGCTTTCTTTTCCTCTCATCATGTTTAATGCCTTTCAGATTTTAATATCTTGACTGGATGTCCCATTGCTGCTGTTGTACAGACAATATTGTTATGCACACTGTCATTTTATTGATTCCTGTTTGTTCAATTTTCTTATGTTGCTTGGATGTAATTTTGTTACTACAAGTTTGTTCTGTTGGATACTGTCAAACTTCTCAAATAAACAAGCATGAAAAAAGATTAAAACTGCAAGTACAGGAGATTAAAATAAAAACAGAAAATGCTGGAAATGCACTACAGGTAGGTCAGCATCTGAAAGGGAAAAGATGAGCTGTTTTACATGAAGACCCTCTGTCAGATACCCAATATCCTCCTCGATTGTGCCATGTTAGACTTTTGTTATTGATGGATTGAAGTAAGAGCTTAGTAATCAGAAAAGAGGACAGAAGCATTTGCAGAGATTCTCTTACCAATTGGGAGGTCAGCACGGATTCAAAACATCAATATAGTCACAATCAAATCAATCTCACCAGCTACATCCATCTCAGCTCCAAGTTCATGCAATGGGTACTGTGGCAAATAGACTATAAGACTAATAGCTGGGTGAACAGGGGGGAAATCAATTAGATGGTTTACACCAGCCTGAAACTACTGCTCAGGAAAGAGCTTATGTTTTCATTGATGTATTGAAAAGTTTCGTAGACATAGCGTCTTTTATTACTAGGAAACTCAGGTATAGGGCCAAGGTCCATTATACAGGTTGCAAAGATTAGGAATGATGCTGTGATAAATAAAGAAGTAGTGATTAGATTGACACCAAGCTTAGGTTTTAAAGATCCACTGATTGTAAGAGGAAGGGTAAACAGAGAAGAAATAAGTTCCCCCATTTACAGTTCCTCAAAACAATGAAGTAGAAGATGGTGCAATGGGTATTGAATCCATCACAGTTAGGATGCATCGAGGAGCAAGTGTGTGCAGGACTAGACATTTGAAACTTAGGAGGAACGAAAGGGGAAAGTTCAGATGAGCAATGATTATAGTAGCATTGGTAAACTGAGAGAGACAGATCACAAAGGTTGCAATAGAGAGAGAGAGATGTTTGATGGACAAAGTGATGTTTTATTTATTTTTTTCTCTATGACATTAAGCTCCCTCAATTCATGGGAATAGAAAGAAGAATGAATCAATTTCAAAATGTGAAATCGAACAGCCCACTGAGTCATTAAATAATGGCACAGCAGAAAGTTCTTTCAACAAATAACCCGAGAAACCACCAGAGCTGGTCAAGCCAGTGCTGGTAGGTGCACACCTTCAAATACTCAAGTCCACTGGACTAAAATTAAGGAAATAACTCCCATTCTGAATGAATCTTATATAAAACCAGGACTGATGATATTTCCTCCACCCCATGAGTTTGCGGCATTTCATATTGTCTTAAATAATGTAAATCCTCATCTATCTTCATGTTCTGAAAGGCAATGAAGGACACACTCTCAAACTAGTTTGTAAAGATCAACTCCTGCCATCGTGGCCTCTATAAGCAATTTTTGCATCAGAAGTCCACTCCTATCTGGATAGTCTGAAAGCACGCATGGATCCTATGCCAATGTATAGCATTATGGCCCTGCAACTATACCAGGGAGAAAAGAAACACTTTATCCTACTCAAAATTGCCCTGCCTCTCTCTGCTTTATACCATTTGAAACAGAAAGCAAAATTACATTTTTTTTTTTGTATTTTCTTGGACTAAATGGTAGAGTCTGGGCTAGCTGGCTACCTTCAACATTTATGCATTCCTGCAAGATGATCATTCCTTGCACACATGACCAGGCAAGCCCTGGTCAATCAAGGCAAACCTCAACAACATAGATACAAATCATAGGCTGGACATTAACTAGGCTAAAAGACGAACTAGTAATCAATTGCACCCCAATTACCAAAGACCGTCTGAGCATTATTTTGCTAATCTCTGTGTATTTCCTGTCAAAATATTTTCAAAAGGAGTTGGGGTGAAGTGGAGGCTGGATTTGTATATAAACTAAGGATAGATTGATAAGTATGTTTATAATTTACATAGATCACATTACAACAAAAATTATCTTTTAATCAAAGATCGAAAAACGAGGAAGAGGGGTGTAGTTGAAATGAGCAGGCAAAGTAAATTTGAAATGTCCTTCCCCCCGCCACCCAACCCAATCAGAGTTTTTGTGTTGCATGTCTCATCCCCTGAGCAGTTGGAGTTCATAAAGGTTTGAAGCAGCTCCAAGGTCCCTGTGCTACAGAGAACCAACTGCTTCATAATCCTCAGTCTTTTTAATTGTCTGTTTGGAGGTGTCCCGAGTTTTGCACTTAAACTGCGACTTCTCCTCACAACTCAAAATATTGAGGCTCTCATCTTCTTGTTACTTCTCAAATCTTTCTTTTATTTGGAAAATGGAAGATAGAAGAGGAAGGGTTGAGTTGTGTGTTCCTCCCTCTTTCAAGCCTTTTACTGTGGGAATGGCTGTACGAAAAAGAAAGAAAAGGCTGTAGAGAGATCCAGGCCCATCAGGAACAATAATTCTTCAGCCTCCTTAGTTGCAAAGAAAAAGTCATCTTCCATTTTTCTTTTTTTTTCTTTTTTCTCTTTTTTCTTTTAAAACATAAGTTTGCTGAACTTAATACTGAAACCTTCCTTGTTGGCCACTGTCAGTTTTATCTATACTCTCCCAATGACACTTTTTATATGGGGAGTCTGTACATGTCAGGAGAAGATTCAGATATCATTAAATAGGCCAGGTGACACTCAAAATTCTCTCATTTTCATGGCTGTCAAACCTTGTAGTAGATGTTTGCAGGGCTCTGTGGGGGCATTTCTTGAACAATATACACTGGATGGCCGTAGTCACCGCTAACTTTTTCATAGTGAGGACAGTAGTTGTTATCATTAGTCCTCAGCGGAATTATGATGTCACTGGGTTCCGAGCCACTATTTCCACTACACTTTGGGCTGGCCAGTGTGTTGAGGGAAAGGACTGCTGACCTCTGCTGGGAACTCTTCCTGTGTCGCTTTCTAAACTTTATTAAGAGGACCACGAGGAAGATGATGATGAGAATAAAGATGATGCAGCCTGCTCCAATCGCAGCGAACAGCGCCATTTTGGAGCCAAAGATTCCCTCGTTCTTGTTCAGCTTGTCTTTAATCTGACTATCAGTAGCTGTTGAAAGAGAAGACGAAAATGAGTGAACTTTCAGATTCTGAGCAGTATTTTAATTCAATTCAAAAGTTTACATCAGACTAATTACCATAATACCAATATAAAAAACTGCTCATTTGGAATGGACCTCTTGGGAAGGTGAAGTCATAAATTTCAAGGATGCAGGGTTGTTGATCCCTGCTCGCTACGGAATTATTTTGGCAAGCAGCAGGTTCCATCTTCTTCAAATATTTTTCTTTTTGTTTCCTCAATTTCCTGCATGACCCATGCATGCAGATGGTCACCCAGTAGATCAGCATAGATTGGACATTCTGCATCTGTGCAGAGTTGTCTTCATTAGTACCTTATGATGCCAGAAGACCGAACATTGATGCTCCTGTGAATTTTACATCCCTTGTTCTGAAAGTGAGGCTGGCTTATACCTGGCTCAGGGCTCCAGTTGTGGCTTAGATAGGAAATTCAGCAAGTGGAGGGGGAGGGTGAAAGACAGAATGGTACAAATCTCCTCATACCATACCATATATGGGCAGCACACTGGTGTTCTAACACATGGTCCTAACACAGCACCTTTGGTTGAATATTTCTGATCCACCTGAATTTGCTACATCTAGTAACACGCCACATATTAATAGAAGCTCATTATGAAATAGAAAACCTGAAATCAGTTGGACTTGAATTCTGTTTTACACTTCTTTAAAAATCTTTGCACAATGTAACATCTCGGCTCAACACTGTACTAGAAGGCACCTATTTTTAGATGCCCCAAAAAACATGTAAATGCACAAAGCCCTAGACTGGTGAGATTATTATAATCATAACTGAGCTGGTTAGAAGTTAGGAGGAAATGATTAAATGTTGCTACTCAGCTGATGTGATGACTGGACACAGCAGAAATTGGGTCACTTCCTATAGTCATGGGGATGGAAAGGAAAATCAGCTGTATTATTTGTACTAGCCAGGCAACATCAGAACAGGAGGGAGATCAGTGAACATCTTGAGAGTGTGCCATCAAAATGAATCACACACACAAAAAAAATACCTGAACAATGATTTATTGAGCACTGGTGGCAAAGGTCTGAATCGCTTTATTTACTCTCAGAGGGGCAATGGCACACAAAACATAGTTAGGCAGGAAAAAATAAGTTCCAAAACAACAGAGGGAAGAAAAACACAAGAAAATCTAAATTATATCCAAGAAAACCTGTGAGGAGCAATTCTATATTAGTTCAGTGCAAGACAGAGAGAGTAAGAGAAAGAGAGTGAGAGAGAGAGAGAGACAGAGGTATGAGACAAATAACACACAGACAGTGCTGATGATGAAGCTCTTAATTTTTAATTATTATTTGCCTCTGGAATATTTCCCCTTTAGTTTCTGTTATTATCATCGACTTGTTTAATGTCAAGTAAACAGGGCGCTGCTGAATCAATACCTGGAACTATCAGTTGGTAAGGAAGCTTTCAATCTGCTGCACTCTCTTCCGAATCAGATCCTAAGGGATCTGACTCTTGTCAAGAGAGAAACTAGTTTAACGCAATCCAAATCTGACATTATCATCACACAACAGTTACCTCTTTTGCTTTAAATGCAAGTAAAACAGATCAATCTTGAGTTTAATTCAACCCTGCCTTGTAAGAGAGTCTCAGATCAGCTTTGATGCCCAGTCTATGCTGAGCTAAATGATCTCAGCCTGGGTTGCAGTTGGAGTTCTACAATTGGTCTCAATGCTCTTGGATGAGGGACAGGAAAAACAACCCCAAATCACCCAGAATTCTAGCTCTCAATCGCTATCAAGTAACCCCTGATGAAAAGCAGATGCAGGGGTTTTTTGGGTGAGGTGAGATTCAGTCTCGGCTGTGAGGCTCCCACACCAGGTCTGAATAACCTGCTGGCATTCACTGTCTCGGTTCACACACCAAGAATAAGGATAAAACCATCTGAAGGACGATTTACTGAGCAATGGTGGCAAAGACCTGGATGATGCCCATGATACACTTAATCAGCACAGCCTAATCCTTAACTCAGCCGTTCACCTTACTGGAGGCTGAGCCGTCAGTCACTTCAGGGCAGATTTTCTTTCTATTGTTCAAATATTAAATATTGCCTGCGTGAAGTGTGGGAGGATCACATTCCCCTAACATTAACTCACTGATTTCCATGCCATTGAATTTAATGGGAAGAACATCTAGCAGGTTCTGTAAGGGGCACTTTTACACAGGGAAAACTTCCAACCAGATTTTCCTTTCTGCACTCGACTTAGGTGATGGTTAATGCCCAGATGGTAAACATGAAAATTTAAACTCTGCAACCTACTCTCTGGAACTCCATTCCCAAACCCTTCTGCCTCTCTACTTCCTACAAACTTTCCCTAAACTCATCTTTTTTCCTGTTACCTTACCAAACTTTCACACTGTGACTCAACTGCCACTTTTTCAATGTTATTCTTCTCTGTAAAAGTGCCTTGGGACATTTTTCTGTATTAAAGGTACTTCTAACTACAAGTTATTATCATTGTCACTGTACTGAAGTGGTCGCCAGGCTGTTTTTAAAAAAAAAAAATCTTTGCCTTTCTTCCCAGCTAATCCTTTCTAATCCAAGTGTCAGCTTGGCTCTGTGATAGCACTGTCACTATCAAGAAAGGTTAAAGCTCCACTCAAGGATTTGAGCGTATAATCTAAACTGACACATCAATGCAGTACTGAGGGATTACCGTAATGTCAGAGGTGTTGTCTTTTGGATGAGACACTAAACTGGGGACCTGTCTACCATTTCAGGTAGACGTAAAATAACCTCTGGCATTATTTGAACTAGTACAGGATATTTTCCCCAAATCCTGGCCAACATTCATCCTTTAACCAACACCAACAAAAAGTTAATTGATCGTTCATCTCATTTGCTGTTTGTGAGATTTTGCTGTACAAATTAGTTACATAACAGCAGTAAGAACACTTAAAAAAATAATTTATTGGCTGTGAACCCCTTTGGGACATTCTGGGGATACAAAAGATGCCATATGAAAGATTTGGTTACTTCTTGGTTTCATTTCAGATCTCCTCGCTTCTTACTCTTTTCAATCTTGGAAATGTCCTTAGCTATACCTGGCTTTCTAAATATTAAGAGAGACCAAGAAACTGGGAAATGTGTGCACTGAAAAATAAAAGGCTTGGGGGAAACCTTACAGAATTTTTTTAATGATATTAAGGGGTATAGATAAATTAATCCTGAATGAGTTGTTTAACATAATCACAAACTCTGTAACTCAAGTTCAGAAGAAGCAAGGTAAACAGACAATTTAGATTTAACTGCTTCATACAGAAACTGATGAATGTGTGAAACAGACTGCCCAAGAAGACTGCTTTCCTGTAGCCTAATTCCACGCTCCTCCTCCCCACAGGTAATCCATGGGACAGTGAAAGACTCCGTTCTGATTCAGACAATGTGGAAGGGGACAGACCCAGCTAAGACTACTAAAGGTTACGCAAACCCTTTAGAGAAAGGAAAGAATGGCATTTTCTTTTTAGATTACTTTGCTTTTTGAGTTCCCATCAAGCTGAAGGTGCTGGGATTTGGAACACTTTCCATTTTATACCTCAGAGTAAACGTTCCTCTATCATCCCAACAAGCAATCCCAGCTCCAGTATAGCAAAGGTTAGTCACAGAGTAAAACGCCCTCTTCTTTGCCCCAAAAGTAAACCACAACCCCAACTTCAGAAGAGTACTCCTCTGCCCCAATATATCACTTTTCCCCATTTCTTGCACCAGGCAACCTGTGATCCCTCTGAATGATTTTGATAACTTAGGCTTGACTTGTGCTGAAATAGGACCAATTTTTTGCTTCGGCTTGTGCCTATGAGGAACTGGATTGAATGCCCAGATTAATTTAATGTGGAATTTATCAAGCCAACAAAGGCAACTGTAAGGAGAATCTTTTTAACATACTAAATTTACACTGGAAATGCATCCTGTACAATTCTAGGACCATTTAAAATTAATGGTTAGAAAATTGGGTGCAGTGCATCATAAGAGGCTTTCTTCCAGGAGCATGAAGTCAGAAAATTACTCCTTTCTATCCCGTCAGTCTGGGTTGCAAATAAACCCAGGATCGAGAGGTAAAAGTCCAATGTATTTACCAGCCCTCTGGCGTCATCTTAACATCTTTACGGAAAGACACCCTAGCAAGTTCTCCCTTCCTCACCTGTGTTCCCAGATTTCTCTTCTGAAGATGGTTCTTTCCAGAGGGAGATAACGCTCTTCACTGTGTTGTCCTGGCCTTTACCCGGTGCTCTTGTAGGATTCTTTTCTTTCAGCGATGGTCTTGTATTTGGATCTGGATGGAAGGGAGATGGAAATTACTGACTGCACCAGCTGTTTGGTACTCCAATGTCTGGATCTGCGCAGAGTTGTTGGTTAACATCAAGATGTCAAACGTAAAGACTATGAGGCGGCAGCACATAGCATCAGTGCTGAGCTGCAGAGCAGTGAGCTTTTGATCCAGGCTATGCCAACAGAGGAAAGGGTGGAAAATTTGGAAGGAATATCTGCTGATCCTCACTGGACAGTGCATGTTCACACCTTTTTAAATTGGTCAAGAAGTTGCCTGGTTGCATGAAGGAGTGGAAGTCAGGGCAATAACATTGTCAAAAGTAAAAAAAGTGATGTAAAACCAATTTTGGGGGGAATTTGGTGATGTACTAGCCTTTCATGATCTGTGTTCCAAATTGTCCAGACTGCAGGGATGTATTAGTACTTTATAAACAGTGTAACTTAACCAGCGCATTCTAATATGAACAACCTGACTGCATGCTCTAGTAAAAGCAACTCAACCTCAATGATCCCAACACATCTTCCAGTCTCATGAACTTCCCTCAGATTCTCACCTTCTCTGCCTACCTTCCAGAGTAGGTCGAGCAACTGAAGTTCCTGCTGAGAGGTCTGAGCTATTTTGCAGACAGGACTGCATTTTAATATCACAGGCAGCTTGCTGGTCAAGGGATGCGGAATTCCAGAGGGTCCAACGTTGAGTAGAACACAAGCTTTATCTTCAAGGGTGGGGGAGGTAATCATGGGGGCTGTGGGGACAGGCTGACATCAGCTGGAAATTTTTTTTGTGGGGCCAGGAGGAGCATGAAGTCCCTCAACATCAAAGAAGCAATTGTATGAGTACAGCACTAAGGAGAACTCGCAAAACTGAGATCAATAGAAAACCTACACTGACTGGAGTCATACTTAACCAAAAATAAGCTGGCAAGGCTGTCAGAGTCCCATCTACGTTCCAATCATTCAGTCCAAAGACCCGAATGTAAAAGTTCCTCAGTATGAAGTTCTTGACCCAACCATCTTCAACTGTTTCATCAATGACTTTCCCTCCATCAGATGATGAGGAGCGGGCTGTTCACTAAAGATTCTACAGTGTTCATCTCCATTACTGGAGGAGTTGTCAATGAAGAATCCCATGCCAGCCTACAACATCCAGCTTAGCTTGACCCGTGGCTATTAACATTCATACCACTTAAGTGCTGGGTAACAATTATCTCTTCTAATAAATGTTCAACCATGCCACCTGACCTTCAATGGCACCAGTGAATCACTATATCAGCAGTCTATGGGTAACAACTGACCAGGTGCTTAACTGGACCTGCCTCATCAATGCCATGACTATGAAAACAGGGCAAAGTCAGGGTACTCTATCACGAGTGATTCACCTTCTGACCCCCTCAAAATCTCTCCACCATCTACACAGCTCAAATTGGAGTTTTTTGGAATACTCACCACTCAGCTGGATGGGTGCAGTTATGACAACACTCAAGCAGCTCAACACCATCCAGCATGAAGTAGCTTGCTTGATTGACATCTCTTTCATTGAACTCATATTCGCTCACTCCACCACCGCTGAACAGTGGCTGTACTATATCTATAGGATGCACTCCAGCAACTCACCAGGCTGACTTTGACAGCATTGCCTAGCCATGTGACAGCTACCATCGAGAATAATTAATACCAGCAATGTCACAGGAGCCTGCAAGTCACACATCCTGATCTGATGTTTACAGCTGTTCCTTTATCATCACTGGGTCAAACTTTTGGGAATCCTCTAACTTTTGGGGGCACCATCAGCACAAAGACTGCAGTAGTTCAAGCAGGCCAAACAGCACCTACTGAGAATAATTAGAGATAAGCAATAGATGCAGTCTTGCCACGAGAACAAATATTAAAAAATTAGCAATACTGGGGCAGTTCTGTTCTTAGGTAACACTGGGGAATGGCCATGGGTTTTGGCAGTACTAGGAGTGTCCTGAATTCTGGCAGCACAGCAATGGGGCTGTTGTGATTTGGAAGCACAGGCCAACCCTTTGATCTGGCATCACTATGAGAAAAACCTGGGAATTGGCAGAATGGTCAGGGTGGAATTTTTGGTTTGATTCACTGGTAGGTTTCTTGTATCTATTAGCAATAAGGGTAGTGGAGAACATTGATCAGCAGGCATCACAACTATGGCAGCATTATTTTGCAACTTTCTCAAAAATGTCTGCAAATGTTTCGTGATTCATTCCCGGAAGTGCATCTCTGTCTCTGTGGTTCTATCTCTGTAATTAGGATGAATCAGCAATACACAGGTGATGATCAGGTAACAATTGGCGCCTTTTTATTTGCTTTCAAAATTCAACTCCACCACCCCCACCCCCCTCCGCCGACCCCCACCCCAACTCAAGGAGGAAGAGGAAAGAAACATAGTGTCACAATGGCTGTGTTACAATTAGCCTCCATACCCTTGGGTTAATGAAGGGAAAATCAGGCAGGGTTCCTGTTCATTTAATTGGTATCCAGCAATCCCTGCTGGAAAATGCATGACGATTTAAGTGAGGTGCTAGACAGTGGTTAATACCCATGGAACTGCATCCCAGCAAGGAGCAGTGCCTTCAGGGAGGTGAAGACAAAACGTTTTAAAACTCATTCTCCAAAGGCACTGAGAAGCCACTGAACTCTGACTTCAGATTGCATTCTCATTTAATTTGCTTTTGCACCTGAATATCATCAGCATTTCTCCCTCAGTGTTAATGAGAATATAGGCATAGCAAACTGAAATAACACAAAGTTTTTTCTGGGTCTGGCACATGGGGGGAGAGATTAAAGCTGGATATCTGGCAGGCAGTGTAAAATCAGCCATTTAGATTCAGAATAAATTTATTGAAATGGCATTTTAAAAGATAGACAGGCACAGAGATATACAGACAGATATATAGACAAATTCACAGTCATGGATAGACAGAGGCACAAACAGAAATATGCTGACACAATCATACACAGATGAGAAATGCAGAGGTGGTCAAGCAGATAGACAAAGCTGCCTGCACAGCAACAAATATGCATAAAGATTTCGATAAATGGACTGTCAGGTAAAGAATCAGTCGCACCTAGATAGGTAGACAAAAACAATCAATCGCATACAAACATAAACACAGGTACACATAGGATCCCAGAAATTAGGTGTGTGCATATGCACATGTGCACACAGATTGTAGCAATACTAAAGCATTGTTCCAGTAATGCTTCTGTACTGGAGAGCATTGTGTTTTTGGTAATTCTAAAATGCTGCACAGAATAAAACTCTAAATGCTTAGCTTCAGGACTCTACCCCAAGTGTGTCGTGGGGTGGTGGGGGAGGGGGGGGGCGCGCTGGAAAGAGAAGGTCCCAGGCATTGCTCTTTGTTTAAAAATCATGCCCTGGTACATCAACTCTTCAGTTACGGAGGCATTTCCCAGCACACCAAAGGTAAAAACAATATCGCAGTTTGGGACCTCAGAGCTATGAGCAGACCTGCTGTAGTTTTAACAGATCGTGTTGCAGGCAGCTATGATTTTAGTTACACATCTCGGGAACATACCATGAGGTTAAGACAGTGATTCACTGTTTACCTTGTCCAACTTTCATAACTATCTTCATGGATCGCGTTTTGCATACTCCACCATTTCTGTTCTCCAAGCCTTCGTATGACCCATTGGAAGTAGCTGGAAGAAAGGAAAAGCTCAACATTATTGTTCCAGTTATTAGGTACAGATCAAGACTGACATATCAAGGAGATAATAGAGAATCACATTGAAAGTGCTTTTCGTAGTGAATTACTCTGAAATGTACTGAAATGTTACAGACGTAAGCAACTGTCCTGTGGCAGCAACTTTCCACAAATAGCAATGAGACAAATCAAGCTAATCCGTTATTTGATAGTACTGGTTGAGGGAGCAATATTGGACAGACCTTCTTCAGGAAAAAATACCAAATAGAGGAAAGGTACCTCAGAGATTTTGTTCATTCATCTTATCCTCATGTCCACTCATGATATTTAACCACTATAGTCCATGATGTGACATCCAAACTCTCTGATTTCCTTACTGACCAGAATCCATTAAATACATTTGTTTTACAGTCACAAATAATTAACCAGAAACAAGGTTATCAATTAATATTTTATGTCAGTTCCTGCTAACTGGACTTGCATCATAACCCAGGTTTGGCATCACCAAAGCACTGCTTCTTGATTTGTATGTCTTGGACTTTGACTGTTGCCAGGGTTTCTCAATATGAGGGTTTTTTCCCCTCAACACAGGAGCAATCTCACATCTTCTCACAATCAATAAGTTATTGTTTCCAGCTCTAGGTGACTGCATTGTGTACAGGCTGGAGTACGGCAAGACGGGGTCTCATCTCCTCCCACTGCAGGAGGCGACAAGGGGGAAACTGGGTGAATAAAGCAATAACCATAAGATTTTTGAGAGAGAGAGGCAAGAGAAGAGAGTGCAGAGAGTGAGAGATCAAACACAAAAGTGAGGGAGCGTGAGAGCATGCATGTGCACAAATACATGAGGGAAGTGCTGCTGAAGTTACTAATCTGCATCATTGCCACCAGCTATTATTGCATTCTATTCCAAATACATAAACATGTTTGGACCTTCAACCAGAAGTTGAAGGCCTTTATATCTTCTGTTTCTTCTTTCTTTTTCTTTCTTTTGGGCCTCCTTATCTCGAGAGACAATGGATACGCGCCTGGAGGTGGTCAGTGGTTTGTGAAGCAGCGCCTGGAGTGGCTATAAAGGCCAATTCTGGAGTGACAGGCTCTTCCACAGGTGCTGCAGAGAAATTTGTTTGTTGGGGCTGTTGCACAGTTGGCTCTCCCCTTGCGCCTCTGTCTTTTTTCCTGCCAACTACTAAGTCTCTTCGACTCGCCACAATTTAGCCCTGTCTTTATGGCTGCCCGCCAGCTCTGGCGAATGCTGGCAACTGACTCCCACGACTTGTGATCAATGTCACACGATTTCATGTCGCGTTTGCAGACGTCTTTATAACGGAGACATGGACGGCCGGTGGGTCTGATACCAGTGGCGAGCTCGCTGTACAATGTGTCTTTGGGGATCCTGCCATCTTCCATGTGGCTCACATGGCCAAGCCATCTCAAGCGCCGCTGACTCAGTAGTGTGTATAAGCTGGGGGTGTTGGCCGCTTCAAGGACTTCTGTGTTGGAGATATAGTCCTGCCACCTGATGCCAAGTATTCTCCGAAGGCAGCGAAGATGGAATGAATTGAGACGTCGCTCTTGGCTGGCATACGTTGTCCAGGCCTCGCTGCCGTAGAGCAAGGTACTGAGGACACAGGCCTGATACACTCGGACTTTTGTGTTCCGTGTCAGTGCGCCATTTTCCCACACTCTCTTGGCCAGTCTGAACATAGCAGTGGAAGCCTTACCCATGCGCTTGTTGATTTCTGCATCTAAAGACAGGTTACTGGTGATAGTTGAGCCTAGGTAGGTGAACTCTTGAACCACTTCCAGAGCGTGGTCGCCAATATTGATGGATGGAGCATTTCTGACATCCTGCCCCATGATGTTCGTTTTCTTGAGGCTGATGGTTAGGCCAAATTCATTGCAGGCAGACGCAAACCTGTCGATGAGACTCTGCAGGCATTCTTCAGTGTGAGATGTTAAAGCAGCATCGTCAGCAAAGAGGAGTTCTCTGATGAGGACTTTCCGTACTTTGGACTTCGCTCTTAGACGGGCAAGGTTGAACAACCTGCCCCCTGATCTTGTGTGGAGGAAAATTCCTTCTTCAGAGGATTTGAACGCATGTGAAAGCAGCAGGGAGAAGAAAATCCCAAAAAGTGTGGGTGCGAGAACACAGCCCTGTTTCACACCACTCAGGATAGGAAAGGGCTCTGATGAGGAGCCACCATGTTGAATTGTGCCTTTCATATTGTCATGGAATGAGGTGATGATACTTAGTAGCTTTGGTGGACATCCGATCTTTTCTAGTAGTCTGAAGAGACCACGTCTGCTGACGAGGTCAAAGGCTTTGGTGAGATCAATGAAAGCAATGTAGAGGGGCATCTGTTGTTCACGGCATTTCTCCTGTATCTGACGAAGGGAGAACAGCATGTCAATAGTCGATCTCTCTGCACGAAAGCCACACTGTGCCTCAGGGTAGACGCGCTCGGCCAGCTTCTGGAGCCTGTTCAGAGCGACTCGAGCAAAGACTTTCCCCACTATGCTGAGCAGGGAGATTCCACGGTAGTTGTTGCAGTCACCGCGGTCACCTTGGTTTTTATAGAGGGTGATGATGTTGGCATCGCGCATGTCCTGTGGTACTGCTCCCTCGTCCCAGCACAGGCATAGCAGTTCATGTAGTGCTGAGAGTATAGCAGGCTTGGCACTCTTGATTATTTCAGGGGTAATGCTGTCCTTCCCAGGGGCTTTTCCGCTGGCTAGGGAATCAATGGCATCACTGAGTTTCGATTTGGTTGGCTGTATGTCCAGCTCATCCATGACTGGTAGAGGCTGGGCTGCATTGAGGGCAGTCTCAGTGACAGCATTCTCCCTGGAGTACAGTTCTAGGTAGTGCTCAACCCAGCGGTCCATCTGTTTGCGTTGGTCAGTGATTATGTCCCCCGATTTAGATTTGAGGGGGGTGATCTTCTTGATGGTTGGCCCAAGAGCTCTCTTCATGCCATCATACATTCCTCTGATGTTTCCGGTGTAATCTTCTGTTTATGTAGGTATTATCCCAGACAAAAATATCTTTAGATGTTGGCACAGATTAGCCCAGCAGTTTTTTTTTAAACTAGCACATTGGGTCTGGCCAAGTGACCTTATGCCTTACAAAAATGCAACAAGCAGAAAATCGTCTTCTCCACAAATCAAGGAGTCAGAGATGGGAAGACACATTTTATCATGCAAGAACTGCATTTTTAGTTCTTTTGGTTGTTTTAGGCCTGCTTGTACTGTTAAAATCTGTTTGGACTGACATTTTTCATATTTAATATCGAATACAAAATCTCCCCCCAAACCCACCATTTAGAAGGATAAACGTCTGTTAAAATTACTTTGATAAACAGGGTTAGCATTTGGTGAAAACTATTTAGTTATTGCATACCGAGTAGTGATAGTTGGTTAATCAGACATTGCATATAATTTTGATGAAAATAACTGCACGTGTTGTTGTGGGGGTGGGGACTGTGGGACTGTGGTTGGGGGGGGCGGAGGAAGGTAATTTAACATATTCCATTCCATATAACATATGCAGTCATATTCAGCTGGCCTCAGACACCGGAAACATCAGAGGAATGTATGATGGCATGAAGAGAGCTCTTGGGCCAACCATCAAGAAGATCACCCCCCTCAAATCTAAATCGGGGGACATAATCACTGACCAACGCAAACAGATGGACCGCTGGGTTGAGCACTACCTAGAACTGTACTCCAGGGAGAATGCTGTCACTGAGACTGCCCTCAATGCAGCCCAGCCTCTACCAGTCATGGATGAGCTGGACATACAGCCAACCAAATCGGAACTCAGTGATGCCATTGATTCCCTAGCCAGCGGAAAAGCCCCTGGGAAGGACAGCATTACCCCTGAAATAATCAAGAGTGCCAAGCCTGCTATACTCTCAGCACTACATGAACTGCTATGCCTGTGCTGGGACGAGGGAGCAGTACCCCAGGACATGCGCGATGCCAACATCATCACCCTCTATAAAAACAAAGGTGACCGCGGTGACTGCAACAACTACCGTGGAATCTCCCTGCTCAGCATAGTGGGGAAAGTCTTTGCTCGAGTCGCTCTGAACAGGCTCCAGAAGCTGGCCGAGCGCGTCTACCCTGAGGCACAGTGTGGCTTTCGTGCAGAGAGATCGACTATTGACATGCTGTTCTCCCTTCGTCAGATACAGGAGAAATGCCGTGAACAACAGATGCCCCTCTACATTGCTTTCATTGATCTCACCAAAGCCTTTGACCTCGTCAGCAGACGTGGTCTCTTCAGACTACTAGAAAAGATCGGATGTCCACCAAAGCTACTAAGTATCATCACCTCATTCCATGACAATATGAAAGGCACAATTCAACATGGTGGCTCCTCATCAGAGCCCTTTCCTATCCTGAGTGGTGTGAAACAGGGCTGTGTTCTCGCACCCACACTTTTTGGGATTTTCTTCTCCCTGCTGCTTTCACATGCGTTCAAATCCTCTGAAGAAGGAATTTTCCTCCACACAAGATCAGGGGGCAGGTTGTTCAACCTTGCCCGTCTAAGAGCGAAGTCCAAAGTACGGAAAGTCCTCATCAGAGAACTCCTCTTTGCTGACGATGCTGCTTTAACATCTCACACTGAAGAATGCCTGCAGAGTCTCATCGACAGGTTTGCGTCTGCCTGCAATGAATTTGGCCTAACCATCAGCCTCAAGAAAACAAACATCATGGGGCAGGATGTCAGAAATGCTCCATCCATCAATATTGGCGACCACGCTCTGGAAGTGGTTCAAGAGTTCACCTACCTAGGCTCAACTATCACCAGTAACCTGTCTCTAGATGCAGAAATCAACAAGCGCATGGGTAAGGCTTCCACTGCTATGTCCAGACTGGCCAAGAGAGTGTGGGAAAATGGCGCACTGACATGGAACACAAAAGTCCGAGTGTATCAGGCCTGTGTCCTCAGTACCTTGCTCTACGGCAGCGAGGCCTGGACAACGTATGCCAGCCAAGAGCGACGTCTCAATTCATTCCATCTTCGCTGCCTTCGGAGAATACTTGGCATCAGGTGGCAGGACTATATCTCCAACACAGAAGTCCTTGAAGCGGCCAACACCCCCAGCTTATACACACTACTGAGTCAGCGGCGCTTGAGATGGCTTGGCCATGTGAGCCGCATGGAAGATGGCAGGATCCCCAAAGACACATTGTACAGCGAGCTCGCCACTGGTATCAGACCCACCGGCCGTCCATGTCTCCGTTATAAAGACGTCTGCAAACGCGACATGAAATCGTGTGACATTGATCACAAGTCGTGGGAGTCAGTTGCCAGCATTCGCCAGAGCTGGCGGGCAGCCATAAAGACAGGGCTAAATTGTGGCGAGTCGAAGAGACTTAGTAGTTGGCAGGAAAAAAGACAGAGGCGCAAGGGGAGAGCCAACTGTGCAACAGCCCCGACAAACAAATTTCTCTGCAGCACCTGTGGAAGAGCCTGTCACTCCAGAATTGGCCTTTATAGCCACTCCAGGCGCTGCTTCACAAACCACTGACCACCTCCAGGCGCGTATCCATTGTCTCTCGAGATAAGGAGGCCCAAAAAGAAAAGAAAAGAAAAAAAAAAGAAAAAGATTGGTAGTTTGCTTTGAATCAGTTTCTTGGATTTAAATTTTCATTGTTGTTGTAAGAGTGAATTCAGTGCCACTTCATACAAATGGAACAGATGATTTTGTAAATTGTTCAATCTGTGTGTAAAGTTAAGACTGAAAGATATTTCATCTGAGGTTACTGTAGAGGTGGTGACTGATACAGATGGGAGGGGAGCTGGGAGGGTTTGGAACACATTACTACACCTTCACCAGAATGTCAGCTACTGACATTGGTATTTGATATCTCTAGAAGGGGAAATTAAATCAGTGATAGGAGTTAGGGGCAAGCCCTGTGACTGGTACCAGATGGGCAGACAAGCCCAACTTTATGTGGGGAACCAAACACACTTGGTCTGATATATGGCAGTTGTTAGAAACCACAGTCGTCACTGGTAGCCAATGCTCAGTCAGACATAAATACAGCAAAGGATAAGAAGCATGCTATGTTTAACATTAATGGGAAACAGTTTTCAAGTGTCTAGCTGAATGAGGTGTCATCGTATAAAGAAAAAGTGGGGACAAGTGACACACGGATGACTTCTCAAATAACTATTAGGCAGAAAACGAACCCTGTTAGCAGTCTGCCAATGTGACATTAGGCCTCGGGAGACGTTCTCCGAATTATTAAGTCTAACATTCTTATACACTAGCATGGATAACTGTATTCAACAGGAAATCCTAGCTAGAAAGTAACGGCCCAAGGACATCACATTTGTGTGCTCTATGGTAGTACAGTTCAAAAGCTTGTCCCCACCCCCTGCTGACATATCAAATCTCAATAAATCAGGAAAAGTTTACCACGAAATACCAAATTGTGCTGGGGTCTGTGATTTTTGACACTCATACTCGAGCTGGTATTCTAACCTCACAGACACAGAGTGTGTTGCAGATTCGGGGTGTCTGACATGGAAACATTGAGAAATTTCAATATTGCTGGCAAGAAGCAGGCAGCTGAAATGTTTTGGCTATGGTGCACCCAAATTGCATAATCCATTCCTACCTACATTACAATGTAAATCCTCAGAAAAAAAATCCTCAGAGTAGGGTGAATCATAGCCAGGGAAGCTACCAGCTGGAAAGACCAATGGCCAGCTTCAGGAGTTTCCCCATAGTGAGAAGATCAACACAAAATGATGACTACCAATCAGAAAGGGGAGAAACAAAATTCAAATGTATTTGTCGTCTTCAAAGTAAAAGATAACTTGACAAACTGGGGTCTGTGAATGATTATACTAAAAATAAACAATTCGCATCCACATGAAAAATAGCCACATGCTGTGTGACGAAGGCAGAATTTGTCAACTATATTCAACGTCCAGCCCTTAGGCAACAAATTATATAAATATCACACCTGCAGTCTGGTAGTTACTATGAAGTTTGAATCTTGGTGTGAAAAGTTCAGTTAGATTGTGTACTTACGAGAATTTGAGTGTTTTCCCTATTGGACCCCCAATTTGAGGTTTTAGTATTAAATCGGTTCATTTGTTTGACAGAATTATTATGTAGCTATCTAATGCATCATTTACTGATGGGATTCCAGAAATTGACGCATTGGGGGATGCAACAATCCTGAAGGACTGGGTTGTGGGAAGATGGAATTGTGACTCCTCCTGCCCAGGAAGAAGTTGGATAGGAGACAAAACGTATAGGTTTATGGAGTGGGGAGAGAGACGAGAGGCAAAGTACTTTTGCAATTAATGATTTGTATTATTGCTGTTTATATTAAATACACTCTGTTAAATGTTTTCAGGTTTGTCTGAAAGATGAAGACCCTGTTATCCTTTGCTTATATAAGTCTTCCTGAACTGCCAACTTTATTCTTAAACTACAAGGGGCAGAGCAGCTTCCAATCATGTAAGGTTTGGTGCTCAGAAGAACAGTGTGTTTAACCACTTTAAATAATTCTTTCATTTTTTGTGTCTTTAATTGAAAGACTCCTTCATACACTGTGTGCACCTCAACCCATTAGCTTAATCTCTGAAGCACCTACTTGGCTGAAAAACAGTCACATAATTAGACCATACAGCTCTCAAAATTGAAGCTCCCGCTTAGCAAAGGAAACACAAGGTCACAACACTGTTGAAATTAAAACGTTACATAGAAAAAAGCTCCTCCCCCCCCCCAAAAAAATGACTATGAAATGAGAGCTAATGTTCGTTGGCTACCGAAGCGCAATCTGTTTACATTTCTCTTGCTGAAGCGCAGTAACATTTTTTTACTGGCTGCCTATTCAGGACTAGTTATGCATTCAACATTCATTAATATCATTTCTGGAAGGATTCCAAGCTGACCAAGGCTATTTATTTGCTCCCTTACTTTCTGGACTGGACTCAAGTTTAATGCTGGTTTGAATTATGGATCAGTTTGATGTGTCCAGGTCTGATGAAGACTACATTTGGTTATTTTATACACAGTCTGCCAAAACCGTTTTCACTTCAACTATCAAGCTGGCAAAAGATCACAAACAATGTGCAGCTTTGTAGATTTCCCATCAGCACACAAAAGATCCCATGTTCAAATCGCCTACTTTGAGATTTGCCTAACTGTCAAGAGTCATCACAATGCCTCCTGCTCTAACTCATTCCTTCCCATAACCTCCAATAAGTGGTATGCCTTAACCTCCCTTGATATTTTCCTTTCTCCCATAATTGACAGGCTTTTAAAATCCAAGTGTTTCCTCCCCCAATAGTTTTGTGTATTAAGTGAATAGCTGACTGTACCAACCACAAAGTTGCCAGATTCGATCACCAATCTATGCTGAATTTGTAGTCCAGGTACAACATAATGCAGCCAGGCCAGGTGCAAAATGGTACACTTAGCCTGCATACAATACACTCAGCCCACGCACAGGCACCCACACATTAGGGTATGATAATATGCTCTGCACCCATATGATTAAAACAATCAAGATTCTTTTGCATGGGAGTTGGAAACTAGTGCCACTCCAGCAGAAACAAATCACTGTCAAGTATTTTTGATCTTCAGCTTATTAAATTAGTAATGCCAACAGATGAAAAATCAAATTCCAAGGAACAATGAAGCTCAACTGATGATTAAAATTTAGAGTACATTAAGCTTCCATTTACCCTGGAGTTCAACGCCACTTCAACAAAATAATCACGACATAAATATCTAAAAGACACATCTGAAAATATTTAAGCTACAGATCAACCCAGCAAAACATATGTTCTAAGCATCTTGTTAAAAAGCATTTGTAGTAATGTGTCACTATGAGCATTTTTTGTTCCAGGAGATGTGACTACTGAGAGACAGCAGAAAGCTTCATTTTAAAAAAAAAAGTTTTATTTTTAATTCATTCATGGGATGTGGGCATCGCTGGCATGGTTAGCATTTATTCCCCATCCACTGCAATCCATGTGGTGAAGGTTCTCCCAACAATGCTGTTAGATTGGGAGATTCTGACCCAATGACAATGAAGGAGCAGCAATTTATTTCCAAGTCAGGATGGTGTACGACTTGGAGGGAAACTTACAGGTGATGGTGTTCCCATGTACCTGCTGCCCTTGTCCTTCAGTTGGTAGAGGTTATGGGTTCACATGGTGCTGTCAGAGGAGCCTTGGCAAGTTGCTACAGTGCATCTTGTAGATGGTACACAATGCTGCCATGCTGCACCAGTGGTGGAGGAAGTGAATGTTTAAGGTGGTGGATGGGCTGCCAGTCAAGCAGGCTGCTTGGTCCTGGGTGGTGTCAAGCTTCTTGAGATTTGTTGGAGCTGCACTCATCCAGTATTTCATCATACTCTTGGCTTGCACCTTGTAGGTGGTGGACAGGCTTTGGGAAGTTAGGAGATGAGTCACTCATCACAGAATACCAGCCTCTAATCTACTGTTGTAGGCACAGTGTTTATATGGCTGGTTCAGTTTACTTTCTAGTCAATGGTGAGCCTCAGGATGCTGACGGTGGGGGATTTGATGATGGTGATGCCACTGAATGTCAAGGGGAGGTGGTTAGACTTTATTCTGCTGGAGATGGTCATTGCCTGGCACTTGGGTAACACAAGTTACTGGCCACTTGTCAGCCCAAACCCAAAGGTTGTCTTGTTTCGTGCGGGCACAGACTGCTTCATGACCTGAGGAATTGCGAATGGAACTGAAAATTGTCCAAGCATCAGCAAACATCCCCATTTCTGACCTTATAATGGAGGGAAGGTCATTCATGAAGCAGCTGAAAATGATTGGGCCAAGGACGCTGTTTTGAGCAACTTCTGCAACAATTTTATATTGCTTCCAGTCGTTCAGAACAGACCTTGGGGGTCTTACCGAGGAACTTGCCAAGGCTCCTCTGACAGCACCTTCAGCTTGTATCAGGCACAGAGAAGAGTTCTTAACTTAGCGTATCTGTGCTGCCAGCTCTGTTAATCATTGAGCTGTACACGGTCAGTGCGGCTACTAACAGTCATGCAGAGAACAGGATAAATCCCCATTCATAATTTTCTTTTGAAATGGGGAACAATATCAATAGGTGAGTCAATATTTGGAGTGCAAATAAAGTTTTAGGCTGTTGGATGAATTCTTAATGGGTGCGACTGGGTACCAAACAGCAATAAGTTCCTTTTATGGGGTGGAGCACGTGCCTCCAAATTATTCAGATAGATACTAGGCTTTGACGTAGGGGCTGCAGTACACTATGGGATTTTTACGTACCTGTGGAACAAGAGCTCACGAGGAGAAAGACATTCACATGCCAATGTTATTCTTGTTGGTGTAATATGGCTGCTGGGCCTGCCATAAAGGTATTCATTAGTCTTAAAACAAACATTAAGGAAGCTTTGATGGAAAGTACTAATTGTCACTATGGAGACAAAGCTTGGTTACAATTCTGAACAAAGCAGGCATTTTGTCTGAAGGAAAAGGAATTAGGAAAATTTAGTTGGTGTGTAACCTATCCAAAATGAGAGGCAACAAGTCTCCATTTTATACATCTCAATCAAAATAATTGGCTGATGGCTTAGCGTAAATGCACACTGGCTTGACATCATACAACAAATGTAATTGGCATAGGCAGTTCCCTCTCCGTTTCTTGAACTATCTCCGTCCTAATCCACATATTGAATTATTCATGCTATAAGCATTATGAATAGAACAATTCGGGCAGCCTCATGCAAGATGTTGCCACTCATCAGGTCGTCCATAATGACCTAAAGCATCATCACTCATCGAGCTTTCCACTCAACCTCCTCACAGAGACATTTATCACAGCACAGCAATGGCTAGATGATTTCCAGGAAATACAAGAAGCTTCTGAGAGAATGAGATGTTGGGCATGATAAATCTGCAACACTACAAACTACCACACTATTATGTAAATTGACTGAACAGATTCAATCCCTTGTCTGGCAAGTCTTGGTTTAAGGAGTATTTTGTTTTTCCCTTTATGGCCCTGGGTCTTTTTTTTGCCTCTCCCAGGAGATTACGTGGCTGCTGTGGTGTAGGAAGTATCTAACCATGATGCGCCAGGCATCATGAGTGTGGGGAAGATTTGATGGATCAGCTGGTCTTTTCCTGCCCATCATTTTCGTACGTTTGCATGTAGGACCTTGCTCATGATCACTATCCAGTGACTCTAGATGGAAAGTAAATTTGTGGACACTTACTAGACTTGACTATTCGAATGCTCTCCTGGCCAGCCTCCTATCTTGCATCCTCCTTAACCTCGAGTTCATCCAAAACTCTGCTGCCCATATCCTAACTTGCATCAAGTCCTGTTCATCCATCACCCCTGTGCCCGCTGACCTACATTCACTCCCGATCCAATAACAACTCTACTTTAAAATTCTCATCCTTGTTTTCAAATCCTTGAAAATCCATGGCCTTGCCCTCCCCATCTCTGCAACTTTTGCCAGTCCTACAACTGTCTGTGATCTCTGCGGTCCTTCAATTCTGATCTCTCGCACACCCCTGATTTTCATTGCTCAAACATTGGTGGCCAGGCCTTCAGTTGCCTAAACCCTAAGCTCTGAAATTCCCTCCCTAAACAGCTCCACGTCTCTACCTCTCTCTCTTCCTTTAAGATGCTCCTGAAAATCTACCTCTTTGACAAAGTTTTTGGTCACATGCCCCAATATCTCCTAATGTGGCTTGCTGGCAAATGCTATTTGGTAATGCTCCAGTGAAGTGCCTTGGAATGTTTTACTATGTTAAAGGTGCTACATAAATACAACTTGTTGTTGTTGTGGTGATGCTGCAAGTTTGGATAACCTTTGATACTTCCCCAATCAAACAGTCTGTGGATAATCACAGTCTAGGCTAACACACCAGGAATGGCCACTTGGACTGCTTGTAACCATAAATGTTCACCCCAAGAGGAGTCACCAGCTTCAGAGGGGAGCAGCAAATTGGGGGAGAATGACGACTGAAGGAACGACTAAAGTGATCCCCAAAATACTGGCACAAACTCTGGAATCTCATGTAATAAAAAAAAAAATCAGAATTTAGCATATTAGTCACCATAAACAAATGCTCTAATTACTGGGAACTGGAGTACTTTTACATTATAAACAAGGCAACTTGGTTTACTATTTTTCATAGAAAATGAATTGAATCAGAGTAGGATCCCTGAAGCACAGCAAAAACTCAGAATCCAGTGCAGTAAAAATGGAATCGGTCTAATTTGGGCAACGTAAACCTGTGGCCCTGACCTATTTGATGTTCGAGGCAACAATTTCTGTCTAAACAGGATGATTTCAGATTTTTATTTGCTTGCTGGAATTCTACTACATTGAGCTGCACACAGCATTGCTAAGTTACTAAACAAATCAGTTTAACATTCCAGCTCACTGAGTGTAGACAGCAGTGTGCCTAATTTATCAGCTGTGAGCCTGTTGATACTCGTGCTGCAAGGGCTCCTTTGTGTTTCTTTCCTTTCCCCTCCCTTTCAGCAGTTGATAGAACTGCTTCTGCATCGCCAATGTGCTTTTTGAGCAAGTGCCAAGTAATATTCAGTGTGAACTGTTGATTGGGAGAGGTTAAATATTTAAGGGGAAAAATAATCAACTGAACCATCACCTAATCCAACACATTAAATATATGGTAGATGTACAGGTAGCAAGGCCTCTTGTGCTGCATTTATATTCAGAACTGTAAATAAATCCAAGGTGCAAGGTGCTCGTCTGCAAGCCATTTCCTGAGGTGTCAACTCACACCAGAAACATTACCAGGGTGAAAATCTACAAGATGCATCTGTCACATTAGCCACAGGGGATTACCAAGTGGCATTAACCTAGTCTTCTTTCTGCTATGATTCTGTGATTTTCTCTTTCTCTCCTTACAGTCTCTCTAGTTGTCCTCTTGAGTTCTATTGCGACAGAGCAATGCTTTCACTTGCACTTTGAATACAGGGTGAGTCCAACCTCTGTACAGCACTCTACTTTATCTTGTGCTCCAGCTAGACAGAGGAAAGACAAGTGGCAGGAACTCCAGACACAGCTTATGTACATATGAGATTGTAATCAAAGGCGGAAAAGCAGAAGATTGAATCTCGTGGGTTGGCCTCTTACAGTGTAGGTCAACTTCTAGTTGAAGTCTTGGTGCTGTGGAGTCTGCCCCATTTATATTGTGAGACTGAGTACAAGCAACAACAGACAACCAAGAAACACCTGAAATCTGCAAACTTGTTCTTTTATTTTTCAATACCAGATCATTTCCAATGTCAGGGGAAGGTGTGCAGAGCCCAATGTGAAAAATCACAGGTTCCGTAGTTGGGCTGAGGGCACACCAGAAATAATGGAGATTAGTATTACATATAGATTGCTGCTCAAGCACTACTGCCTTTGAAAATCCAACAAGCCCATTCCTTGCTCTTAAAGTTGAAAACCTGCCTTCTCATGGAAGCCTTTAATGATTTCTCTATCCAGAAACAGTTATAAAGGTGTCTTTTACCCATGGATATCAATGGTGTTACCTGACAACATATTTCACAATGGAATTACCCAGTGGGTGGAATAAGTCCTGCCTTATTCTCCTTTTTAACTTTCTTATTTTGAATGCGTCCCCTGATATTTCAAATCTTCAGAACAACAACTGCCTCATTCAACTTGTTAATTCCCTTCCAAATCTTGAAAATTTCTGTGCAGACACCTCAAATCTCTTTCAACTGGAACAAGCGCAACTTCTTTCAACTTTCCTCGAAACTGAAATTCCTGGTCAGAACTGCACAAAGATGCACTGATAACTCTCAAACTAGACTAGACTAATACCTGGAATGGGCGGGTTGTCTTATGAGGAAAGGTTGGGCAGGCTAGACTTGTACCTGCTGGAGTTTAGAAGAGTAAGAGGTGACTTGATTGAAACATATAAGATCCTGAGGGGTCTTGACAGGGTGGATGTGGAAAGGACGTTTCCCCTTGTGGGAGAATCACGAGCTCGGGGTCACTATTTAAAAATAAGGGGTCGCCCATTTAAGACTGAGATGAGGAGAAATTTTTTCTCTCAGAGAATTGTGAGACTTTGGAACTATTCCTCAAAAGGCAGTGGAAGCAGAGTCTTTAAATATTTTTAAGGCAGAGTTGGATAGATTCTTTATAAGCAAGGGGTGAAACGCTATCGGGTGGCAATTCTGACTGGCCAATGTGCCAGTCTGCAGACATGTTCTCACTTCCAGCTTCTGGGCAGTGAGGGCTTCCCGCCTACCAATAGCAGGTTGCCAATTATGTCAATCGAGGACACTCTTCACAGGCCATCTGGATTTTTCCGATGGCGGATGGGCCCCAATGTGGCTGGAGCCTGTAAATGGCATCATTGTGGCCTCCCGGTATCAGATTACGGGGCCAGAGGTACATCCTGCAAAGCAGCGCAGCATGGATCCACTGGGCTGTGAGGGTCACAGCCACGCTGCAGGCCCTCCTGTGCAGGGGTTCCCCCTCTGCAATGATGGCCTGGCAGCTGTGACTACAGTATATTTTGATTCATTTAAAAGTCTTTAGAGGGTACCTCCATCTTGAAGGGCCCCAGTGGTTCCCCACCCTCAGCAGCAGTGACCTCTCCTGATGGGGCAGCCAGCCACCCAGAGCTTCAGGCATGCTTTGTGCCTCTCTCAGCTCTGGAGGCCATCCACTGTCCTTAATTGGATGGGGCTCCTGGAGGTGGCCTTTTAATTGGCCGCCTCCTCGAAAACCTCCTCCATGGTCCCGCATGGCCACCCCTGGGTTCCTGACACGGAATTCAGCCTGGCGGTGGGATTGAGACCCTGGAACTAAAATTTAGCCCAATGTGTTTGTCACAGATTATCTGCTATCAGTTCTGGGGTCTGTGGTTGAGCAGAGCCTAAATGCTGAGCTTCTGAGCCCTTTGTCAATGCAGAGACAGCCAGCTGGTGCTGGGACTCCCCACTGTTTATATTTGAAGTGTGATGCATCCCGATCTGAGATGATTGCCTTTGCTTTGGTTGGGGAGGTGGAGGTGGGTGGTGCACACTTTGCCAAAACTTGCCGGTGGCAACTTACCTACATTTCCCAATAGTTAAAAATGCCAATTCAAATTTTCAGTCACTGCCATCCCCGGTACATGAATCTTCGAATTCTAAAGTATTCGTTGAATGTGGTTGAAACAGGCCCGTCCTGCAGCGGAATCAGGTCTGACTGCACGTGGGGCAGAATTTAGTGCGGCCGTTAAAGTAGAGTATGGTGGTGTACGTGGAAAGAGAATCGCCTCAGGGCTGTTCACTTGAAAATCTGAACTCGTGATGTCAGTTCCAAATTTTGTCAGTGGCGGGAAAGCACCATGGCAGCATTGATGCCCTGACGCTACAGGGAGATATTTTAAATTGCTGAACTGCTCTTTTAAATGCATTTAAATATAGTTCATTACAACTTAATGGTAGACCCTCTATTTTGTGAATGGAGGGCGGTACTCACGAGCCTTCGGGTTCATGACCGTTAAAACCTGGTGGCAACGAGGTAAGAAGTCATATTGCTGTGATGGGGAAGCATTGCTGCATTGGGGAAGAGGGGGGTTCAGAGACCATTGTCAGACTGTGTTGCTGTGGGCTCTGCAAGGAGGTTTGGGGTCTCAGGGGCTATGCAAGGGGATTCAGGGTTTTACAAGCTCTGCTATGGTTTGTGTGGATCTGGGGAGGCTGTACTGGGTTGCCAAACAACTGTGTGATGTGGCTGTTCACTTATACTGCTGATACAGAGGGTCGGTCATCAGCAAGTTTGGGCACTGAGGTCCATCATGGACTCTGCCAAGTGTATTGTCAAAAGCTCAGTTGCCAGGGCAGGGTCACCTCTGCATTGACAGCGCTCTGCAGGCCCACTGGTCACCTGGCATGGGTCTCATACACCCTGTATTTTTAAACCCCTATGGCATGATGCAGCACCTCTGATGGAGGGAGGGCCAGGAGGCAGCTCCACCTGTCCATGAAGCTCCACAACGAGAGTAACAACAGCCTGCCAGACCAAGAAGGGCCCATGTACGCCAGAGTGTGTGTACCAGACTCAGATCAGCTACCTCCAAATGCCTCTGTCAATGAAGACTATGGCTCTCCAGAGAAAGAGTCACCAACTTATGCGCCCTACTGCAGGACGAGTTGTGACCAATGTGATTTGGAGGGTTTACCCCATGCCAGTGGTCCTGAAGATCACTGTGCACTAAACTTCTAAACATCTGGATCTTTCCAGGGATCCACTGGGGATATGTGTGGGCTCCCCCAGGCAGCAGCCCACAAGGAGGTGACCAATGCCCTACTCAAGAGGGCTGGTGACCATTTGCGCTACCAGACTGACCCTGACAGTCAGGCCGAGTGGGCCATTGGATTCGGGGCCATTGCTGGATTGCCCCAGGTGCAAGGTGTGATAGATTGCATGCATGCGGCCATCAAGGCTCCCACGGAGCAGCAAGCAGCCTTCATCAGCAGGAAGGGCTTCCATTCAATCAACGTGGTCTGCGACCACCAAAAGCATTTCCTTCAGGTATGTGCCCACTTCGCATAAAACAGCCACGATGCCTACAGATTTTGACAGTTCCCGGTACCACAGGTTTTCAGGCTCCCGCTTGCCTTCCAGGATAGATTCTCAAGGACAAGGGCTACCCATTGAAGACTTAGTTTCTTACACCTGTAAAGGAACCCTTGAAATGCAGTGGAGGAGAGATACAACAATGGCCTCAGCACCACTTGAGCGACCATTGAGCAGGCCATTGGGCTGCTGAAGATGAGGATCCGCTGCCTCGATCGATTCGGTGGAGCCCTGCAGTATGCCATTGCGAGGGTGTCACATAACGTGGTTGTCTGCTGTGCTCTGCAAAATCTAGCACTGCAGAGAAGGCAGGCTTTACATGCCGATGAGATACCTAAGTGACACTCATCCACCCATAAGGAGGATACAGAGGAGGGAGAGGGGCCAGCGGCAATGGATGTTGAAGACACAGTGCTGGAGGCCAGACAGGTTGAGTGACACACAAAGGAGGCAGGAGACAACCTCATAATTGCCCGTTTCCAGCCACCCTGATATCCACTCACTGAGAAACCAAGACTCACCTTCATGCATGTATCCTGTAGCCTCCTTTCCATTTGTGTTGCCTGACTTGCAAACAGTTGCAATGCGTGCTAATGCCCTTATGTTAATGAGGCTGTGGTCACATTGACATTGCTCTGAAGGGAAGAGGGAAGTCAGAAGCTCAGAGTTAAGGCAGAATGGAACATGGCATTCAGACAATGATGGCTAATGATCAGCACAAATGGACATTTAATTGATGATGACATGACATATTTTCGACACTTGAGTCCCAAAGTGTGACTAGGTGGTTTTCTTAAAACATTTGCGAGTGCTCCTACATGGTGCGATCCCTGCAACAGCAGCTGGGCTGGAGGTAGGCTGCTGATCAGGTTGCCCCCTTGGCCTGTGATGACTTTGGCAGGCATCCTTTGGCTGCCTGAGGGTGTCCTCCACTGGTACAGGTCTCTCCTCGGGCGTCATGGCTACTGGAGCAGGGCTCACTGGCGGAGGGGCTGAGAAGCCAGTGTCCACACTCGGAGTGCCCCGAGAGGAGCCCCCAGATGTGGAGGTCAGCCTCTCCTCTTCCCTTTGAAGCTTTACTTGAACCTCCCTGCTCACCAGAGAAGGACAAGAAGCTGAAGAAGTCTTCAGGCTCCTGTCCCTTTTCTTGCCTTGCCACTGCTGTGTCGAGCTTATGGCCAAGGCAATGGTGTGCAAGTCTGCATGCATCTGTAAAATCTGGCTCTCCATGAGGGTCGGCGACCTCTCGATGGAGGAAAATATGCGCTCATGTACCTAAGACATGGCAGAAGTCATGGCATGAATAGACATCTCCATCATCTGCTCATGGCTGCACATGGCTTCTGGCATCTCCACCAGATGTTGCCTTACCTCTCTCTGCAACTCTAGCATGCCCTATGCTGTCGACACCAGAGGCTTGCCATCAGCCTGGGGTTCAGCATGGGCCTGGCCACTCTCAGTTCTCCAACTGTCGGAGACGTCCTGTGTGCAGTGCTCTCACCAGTTTGTGATGCTGATTCTGCAGCCGAACAGGTACTCACTGAGGTGAAAGTATTTGCGCTGGTGGAAGGTGGAGGAGAATCATTGGAAGGTGCATCCTCCGAGGAGGTCCTCCTCCTTAGAGGTGGATGACTGTCCCCTTGTGGTTGCAGTTTCCTACACACGCCAACGTGCAGATCTTGTCATGTCAACCATGCGTGATATGGGTCTCCAACATTAATGGGTATGCCGATGGAAGCCAATCCCCTCTCTCTTGCACAGGGACTCCAGTCTCCCCATCCGAAACTGCACAGTTGCCCTGGGTCCCCGCCAGTTCCAAGGCCTCTTCTTCGGCAGTAGTGAGAGGACACAGATTAGGAACTCCTCCGCCAGTCCGGGCCATCTCCCTCCTGTTGTGCGTCCTCTTGTCCTGCCAGATGAAGGACGGAGATAGTGGAAATTGGCAGAGAGATCAACATGACAGTTCAGCTGACACATACTGTCAGGGGAGTTAATGGAGGTGAGCTATGAATTACAGTGGCCTGTGACCAAGATGCAGCCATGCATCTGCCATAATAAGGTACTAACCTCACCCCTCTACTGTTGCCATAATAGGTATCAATAGGTATCATAATAGGTATCACCACCCCCATGTTGCGCACCCTCCGCATAGTCACATGCAATCCCCAAAAAGGCGAGTGGTATGGAGCACTCACCTTGGCAGAAGGTCGTTGGCCCTCTTCTTGCACTAGACCCAGTTGCATTGGGTGACCCCATGGCTGCTGACCTCCTTTGCCATCTCCACCCAGACTTTCTTAGTCAAGTAGGAGGACCTCTTCTTGACATCGCTGAGGAAGAGAACCTCTGCCCCTTTCCCAAGCAGCGTGGAGGAGAACCTGCAGGGAGACATCACTGAACTGTGGAGCCACCCTGTGTCTTGCCTCGGCCATCCTGTGCTGTCCTCCTCATTGTCAGGGGCGTTGGGGGGGTGGTGGTGGTCTCGGAACCAGTTACACAAACTTTAAAGCTGCACCAAGCTGCTGATGAACCTAGGGCAGGAGTGAAATGAGGGCTCGCAGGCTTTTAAATATGGTGCCAGCACCTGTACCGGAGTCACCTGATGCTGTAATTGGCGACTCTTATCCTGTGCCCTGCCATGCGATTGGGGGGGTGGGCGCCCAGGTCTCCAATATGCAAAATAGCTGCCTGCTGTGTGAACGTAGTGGGGCGGTTGCCCACGTGACAGAAGGGAACAGTACCCATTTCCGGGCCCAACACCGGCGACAAGATCATTAAATTCAGCCTGTGCAGTGCACTTCAGTCTGGCATTCAGTCCAATGTTTGATGGAAATCAGAACCTATGAGGAGCTCTTAAGGTTTTTTCCATTTGAGCACAGAAAGTGAATTCTTAAATTGTGGTATTCCGGTAGAAAGGTGTATATTAATTGGTAATTAACTCACTTCCAGATTCAAAGCATCTGCACAAATGCATCCTGGCACTAACTAATCACCAATTAACATACGCTTTCTCTTTCATTACTGCCTAAGAACACACACACTTCTCAAACCCTTAGGGCTCGTTACAGGCTAGACAAAGCCAGCATGACTTCCAATCTGGCCTTTAAGAGTCTATTTGATCTTATAAACCAGAGGGTAGGAGAAAATCTGACAGTACTCTTACTGCTCTGCTTGAAGGATTTTTCAAGCTCCCACATTGGTTTAAACAGGATATCAAGGTACTGGTGTTAACCATGATACTCTTTGAGGGTCAAGTGGAACATATATGCGCATTTCTGGTCCAAATTTTCTTCCCCCCTCCCATCAAGATATTGGGAACAATTGTCATCTGCCTGCTTACTCTGCTTACACCACAAAAGGAGTAATAGGCAATTAAATTTTTAAAAACGACTACTCATTTACCGCTTGACTTTATTTTTGAATGGGCATCATAATAGATGGCCAATGCTTCCATCTGAAGCATGCTGCGCCACATTAAAACATTAAAATCAGTGTCACATGCTAACTTTAGGACGCTGATGCAATTCTGCTCTTCCTTTGGATGAAGCACACAATGTCCTCTATCCAGTGGAACTGAGAATTGTGAACAGGACTGTTGAAGGCCGCTCAGAAAATCATTCTTCACCAGCTTTGCCAATAACTTTTGGCCGGTGGGGGGGAGGTGACGGAGGGCAGGAATAGCATTCCCCCCACAACCCCCCCCCCCAAACCTTTCAAAGGCCCAGTTCCACTTTGGCTCAGAGAAGGAGCCATTGTGGATTTGCTGTCTTTCAGCAATCGCTCACTGCTGGCAGCTTGCCAAAGGTATTCTAATGGAAACCCCATGAAAATGGTTCAGGCCACCAGTGAGATTCGCCAGTCAGGCAGTGTGATTGGTCCACTCAATTATGTTAAAAATGAAAATTAGCCCATCAGCTTTTCCCATTCAGACTGACGTCACATATCAACAGGAAGGAAAACTGGGTGTTGTGTACAACAAGTGGCCAATCTGCTGTCACTCATTTTGCACCTTTGCAGAAGTTGAGTTTTACCCCCATCCCATGGCTGTCTGGATTGGTCTTGAATTCAAAGCCTCCCTCAACCTCCTACCCAGTTAAATAGTCTTCCAACATTCACATAGACACTGGCCATTTGGATGATCTGTTATAGTGCCAACAAAACAGCAGCCCAGTATAAAATGACACCTACTGAAAGGAGAATAAATTTGACAGAAGAAACATTGCACTTTCAGCCATCACTGGAGCTGCCCCCAGTAGATTCCAACTGTGATGTTGCTCAGCAACATACTCTACAGTGAAGCACAGAACCTGCACGAGCAGCAGGAGCCAACTGCAAATGTTTCAAATGGTTGCCATTCCAAATCCCTCAAATCTTTTCAGCACTATTTTAAAGCTGCACTTGAACATCTTTAGCAGCTGTTGAGTACTGAAGGAGCCTTTAAATAGACATTTCACAGAAAAGAAAATATGAACTTGGATTCTACTCTCCTATTGATGCAACAAGAAGGATCTGATGTAATGTTGTGATACCCAAGTGGCCCATAAAACAATTCCCTCCCACGTTTTCACATATAATTTGCTTTGTGTCTGTGAAAGATTAAGGCTTAATTTCCTGAGTAAACATGGCCAATTCTGCCACTACAGGCTCACCCCAAACCCATCTCTTTCCTTAGATTCATTTCCAACCCAGTTTGATACAAGCTTCTCCACCGTTAGCAAGTCGAGTCCTGTTTCTCACTCAACATCACCCCAAACACAGCCAGATCTTCCTCCTTGGTCCATTCAGATTTGGCAGATAGCCTCAAGCTCCTTCATTGTAGCAAAGGGCTGCTTTCTTGGCATTCTGGTAACAGGAAAGGGAAAGTGCCATTTATTCAAGGTGACAATTTCTGGAAGACACTGAAGAAGAGGAGTTTCGAGCTTTGAGTGGAAATGTTCACTTTGCACCACTCGCCCAGTGTAGCACCTAATCTAACCTCCCAACAACCTTGAGAAAATGGAAACCCCCCCCAAAAAACAGATGACATAATGAATAAGAACTGATGATACAGCTGCCATGTATGCAAGGGGCTGTCTGGACAGAGGTTTTCTTTAGTTCTGGTAAGTGAGGCCTATAAAACACATTACAGAGTCTGTCTGCAATTTTAGAGCCCCGAATCAGCAATTATTTTTCCAGTGTTTATTGTAAATGGGGGGATTAGGTGGACGTTACCATTTATTGAAAACAGGGCCCTTCCTGACCTGCTTGTCTAAACAGAAAGAACACAATGAACCCACTACAAAGCAAAGTATGTAAAATGCTCTGGGTGTTACGCAGTGTGGAAACTGAGCGCTGACAGATGTTTGCAATGTGTCTTGAATCTCATACAAAATTAAAAATATGTAACATATACAGTATCATACAGTAGAGAAATACAGCTGCTGTTGAACTTGGTAGCCACGGACCATTTGCTTAAAACTAGTAACTTGATGAACCGGGGTACAGAGGGACCACTTATCATTATCCCAGATAATAATGATGTGTTCTGGAAACTGTTGCACAGGAATGCTGAGAGATAGAAGCAGACTGATAGAGAGAGTTCTGGAGGGACATGACAAGGGAGGCAGGGCAGGCCTAAAGTTTCCTTCTGTAGTCCAGAGGAGTACTCCTGCTCCTCCTGACCCCACAAGGAAATAGAAAAACTTACCCTTTTGGGCTCCTTCTGCTCCTGGCTACTTTTCTCGCTAGGCTGGTCTGACAAAAAAGCCATAATGGGTTCCCCACACAGTTTAAAATGTTATGCAGGCCCCAATGATGTCATCAGAGCCCAATCTGAATATTTAAAGAAGGTCCCCCATGGGTTTCGGGCAGGTGTCAAATTACTACCCTAGCTACAACCTCACCTTCCTCTCTAAAATCTTCAAACATGTTGCTGCTTCCCAAATCCTTGCTCTTATCTACATGTTGCCCCTCAGCAACACCGTCTGAAGACATGACATCAGGTTCCACATGTATGCTGTTGACATCCAGCTCTACTTCACCACCACCTACCTTGACCAATCCACTGCCTCTATATTGTTAGATTGCATGTCTGACATCCAGACCTGGATGAGTTGGAACTGCCTCCAATTAAATACAGGGAAGATCAAAGCCAACGTATTTGTCCCCAACCACAAACTCTGTTCCCACACACCAATTCCATCACCCTCCCTGGCCACTGTCTCTGGCTGAGTAAGACTGTTTGCAACCTCAGCATCCTACTTGATCCTGAGCTGAGCTTCTGACCCCATTTCCCTTCCATCACAAAGACTGCCTTATCATAACATTGTCTGTCTCTATCCCTGCCTCAGCCCATCTGCTGCTGAAACTCTCATCCTTACATTTGTTACCTCCAGACTTGACCATTCCAATGCTGTTCTTGCTGTCCTCCCATATTCCATCCTCCATAAATTTCCAAAGCTCTGCTGTTATGGCCTGACCTGCACCAGGTCCTGCTCACAAATCGCCTTGCTGACCTGCATTGTGTATGAACATCTTGTATGAAAAATTGTCATCCTTATATTCATGGTCTTGGCACTCCACATGTTTGTAACATCCTACAACCCTCCAAGGACTCTGTGTTCCTCCAAATGCATTCAAACCCCCTCCACCCTACCACTGGTAGTAGTACCTTTAGCTGTGTAGGCCCTAAACACTGGAATTCCCTCCCTAAATGTCTCTGCCTCTCCATCTTTCTCTCCTTTTAAAATGCACCATAAAACTTAACCTTTTTAACCAAGCTTTTAGTCACCCCTCCTACTATCTCCTCCTTTGGTTAGGTTTTTTTTTGGCTATTGCTTTCCTGTGAAGCACATGGGGCATTTTCTGACATTACAGGTGCTATATAAATGGAAGTGGTTATTCTCAAGTATTGAGAAATGCAACAGAGTTTGTTTACCCAAATGGGGTGTACCACCTTCTTCTACAGGGATTCAGTTCATGTACCCAAATCTAGAGACTTAAGCACAGATTTGAAAGAGCCAAGGTTTAAGATCCTCCAACTGTGAAGCATACAGCTGTTGAAGTTTAACCAACTAAGACGGTGCAGTTTACAATAGAGGACTGGCAAGCTTCCCACTGCTTGTCCAGAGATGATTACCTTGCCAGTCAGAGCATTAATTTTTCAGTATTATCTGAAGTAGAGTGGGAAGAAGTTGAATCCTTAATGCCAGGTTTACCTCTGCAGATTCCAGTATTGAGCCAGGTTGGCTGGTCAGTTAACAGTGCTCCAGAGTTCTAAGAACCTGGCCAGTTCAGTTAGCAGTTATTGAGTCTATCACAGGAGGTTGACTCTGTGCCAAAATTCCATTGTCAAGTATGTTGCCTTGGAGCCAACTTGACCCCTAACAGACCATAGTACTACATCCCAAGGAGGACAGTCACAAAGTTGTTAATTCGACAACTAGCAGGCGAAAGTTTGAGCTATTGCTAGGTGGCCAGCAGACACCAGGAACTCCTCATGCATGGCATGATGTGGAGCACAATTCACCATAAAACCTGTTGGTGCAATGTCACCAGCTAGAGGCCTGCTATCCAACCCGAACATGACGGGACCCGACGACATGTGTCGGGTTCAGGTCGGGTCGGGCCCATCTTCCGGGGCCGGCTTTCGGGCTCGGATCGGGTCAGGCCGGACACACACGGTAAGTGCTCTGATAGTAAGCATTAACAATAAAAAAAAAAAATTTACCTGAGCTGGGAGTCCGGGACGAAACTGAGTCTGTGCAGTGAGCGAGTGACGTCACTCTGAGGTCTCGCACATGCGCTGCAGCTTCTTGCAGGTTCAATATCAGGAAGGTAAGTAAATGTATGGTCAGGTCGGGCTCGGGCAGGGCCGAGTAGTGGCGGGTTCAGGTCGGGTCGGATCGGGCTCGGTGCAAAATTGGAAGGGCTCGGGCAGGGTCGGGCTCGGTCCCGCTGTGGTTCGGTCGGGTTTGGATCGGGTTCTTTTTCCCGACCTAAAGCAGGCCTCTACCACCAGCTTCCTCACAACCTGACACAGACAATGTCTCATGAAATGGTGGTTTTACATACAAACATGCATACGAACTAGGAGCAGGAGTAGGCTAAATAGCCTGTTGAGCCTGCTCCACCATTCTATAAGATCATGGGCTGATCGGTTTGTGGACTCAACTCCACTTTCCTGCCTACCCCTGATACCGTTTGACTCCCTTGTTCATCAAAAATCTGTCTGCCTATGCCTTAAAAAACATTCAATGTCCCTGCCTCCACCACTCTCCAAGGAAGAGTTCCACAGACTCATGACCCTCAGAGAAAAAATTTCTCCTCATCTCAGTCTTAAATGGAAGGCCCCTTATTTTTAACCCTTGTTTTATTAAAATTCTTTGAGGAAGTAACAAGCAACGTGGATAAAGGGGAAGCTGTGGATGTGCTGCACTTGGATTTCCAGAAGACATTTGAGAAGCTGCCACATCAAAGGTTACTAAACAAAATAAGAGCCCATGGTATAGGAGGTGACATATTAACATGGATAGAGGATTGGTTAGCTAACAGAAAGCAGAGAGTAGGCATAAATGGGTCATTTTCAAGTTGGCAAACTGTAAATAATGGAGTGTCCCCTAGTTTTAGTCTTTCCCACAAGGGGAAACATCCTTTCAACATCCACTCTGTCAAGTCCCTTCAGGATCTTGTATATTTCAATAAGATCACCTCGCATCCTTCTAAACTCCAATGAATACAGACCCAACCTGTCCAACCTTTCCTCATAAGATAAGCCTCTCATCACAGGAATCAGTCAAGTGAACCTTCTCTGAACTGCTTCCAATGTAATTATATCCTTTCTTAAGAAAGGAGACCAAAACTGTACACAATACTCCAGATCTAGTCTCACCAATACCCTGTACAACTGTAGTAAAACATCTTTGCTTTTATATTCCATTCCCCTTGCAATAAACAACAACATTGCATTTGCCTTCTTCATCACTTGTTGTACCTGCATACCAACTTTTTGTGTTTCGTGTACTACGATACCCAGCTCCCTCTGCATCTCAGAGTTTTGCAATCTCTCTCCATTTAAATAATATGTTGCTTTTCTATTCTTCCAGCCAAAGTTGATAAGTTCACACTTTCCCCCATGATACTCCAGCTGCCAAATCTGTGCCCACTCACGTAACCTATCTCTATCTCTTTGCAGACTCGTGTCCTCTTCACACTGTACTCACCTACCTATCTTTGTGTCATCAGCAAATTTAGTAACCATACATTCTGTCCCTTCATCCAAGTCATTGATATAGATTCTAAATTGTTGAGGCCCCAGCACTGATCCCTGTGGCACTCCATTACTTACAGCTTGCCAACCTGAAAATGACCCATTTATGCCTACTCTCTGCTTCCTGTTAGCTAACCAATCCTCTATCCATGCTAATAGGTCACCCCCTGTACCATGGGCTCTTATTTTGTTTAGTAATCTTTGATGTGGCACCTTCTCAAATGCCTTCTGGAAATCCAAGTACACCACATCCACAGGTTCCCCTTTATCCAAGTTGCTTGTTACCTCCTCAAAGAATGCTAATAATTAGTCAAACACAATTTCCCTTTCACAAAACCATGTTGACTCTGCCAGATTGTATTAAGATATTCTAAATGGCCTGCTATAACCTCCTTAATAATATGACAGATGTTGTTAACTGGCGTGTCATTTCCTGCTTTCTGTCTTCCTCCTTGCTCGAATAGCAGAATTACATTCACTGTTTTCCAATCTGATGTGACCTTTCCAGAATCTAGGGAATTTTGGAAAATTAAAACCAATGCATCCACTATCTCAGCAGCCACTTCTTTAAAGACCCCAGAATGAAGTCCATCAGGACCTGGGGACTTGTCAGCTTTTAGTTCTAATAATGTTCTCAGCACCCCTTCCCTGGTGATGGTAATTGTTTTAAGTTCCTCCCTCCCTTTTGACTCTTGTTTCACAGTTAGTTCTGGGATGTTATCTGTATCCTCTACAGTGAAGGCAGATGCAAAAAAATCATTTCAATTCCTCTGGCATTTCCTTGTTTTCCATTGTTAGCTCCCCAGACACTCACTCTAGAGGACCAACACTCACTTTACTTACTCTTTTCCTTTTTAAATACCTATAGAAACTTTTACTGTCTGTTTTTATATTTCTAGCTAGCTTTGCCTCGTATTTAATTTCTCTCTCATTGTTCTTTTAGTCATTCTTTGATGTTTTTTATATCCTGTCCAATCTTCTGACCTGCCACTACTCTTTGCTGAATTGTATGCTTTTTCTTTCAATTTGATACTATGTACAACATCTTACGCCATGCCAGCTACGCTGATGGTCTGGATGTTAAAGTCTAATGTCACATACCAAAGAAACACACATGCTGTTTCCTCCTCCAGAGTGATCAGCAACAGGTTAGTGCAGATCAAAGTCAAAGATAAATGGGCAAGACAGGAGAGAGTGCAGGTATGGAGATCGATGGTGCTACAGTGCTGCATGTGGGATCTTTCAGCGAGTACTACAGTGCAGGGTATATCAAGAATATTAAAGTGAGGAGTATTGGGTATATCACATACCATCACAAACAGGGTAGTAGGTATACAAATAGGTGCACTATGGGGTATGTTAAAACAGCACGGCATATATGAGAGGATTCTACAGTGAGGCATGTGGACTAAGAAAAAGAGTATTATACAGAGCTTTTTCTGCACCAGAACAATTTCTGTAATATACTTGATTTCAGACTTGCTCCAGCCTGTTCATGTGTTGAAAATTAAATGGATTCCCACTGTGATCACATCATCTAACATTTAAAGTCAAAATCTTAATTCTACGTAACTCCAGAAGATACACAAATAAATCAGGCATGCAGTGCAGATGAAAGGATAAAATCTGAGGCAAAAAATTCTTTCCATGTAATATTAAGGCAGTTGGAATGGCCTCTTTAAGGGAAGGGGAGAAAAGCGAGAAAAGCTTACTCGGAATGACACGCTACTGTAGAGATAGTTTCTGTGTCAGTTGTTAGCAGTACAATGAATTGGATCTGACAGTTGCAGGAGATGGAAAGGGCATTTCAATCTATTGTGCTGCCTGCTGACCATTGAGGTTCTGCTCTCATCAGATCACAGACGGCAGCCAAATTAAGCCAAAGCAGTTTGTGTTGAGGATTGTAGTCAGGAGGATTAGCCCTCGACTCAGCCTGGGAAATAATATTAAAGGGCGACCTTTAGAAATCTTCCGAGACAGCTGCACCATGGGAGACAGGAGCCAAGAACTCAGAGTATTAAAAGCAGATCGTGCCACGCAGGGACTACTTTATATGTGTAGAAATAATAGCATAAAGTGATTTCCAATTCTATCACTGTTAACATTTCTGCAAGATTCAAACACTTACCCATAGACCAACATTCCCTTCCCCCATTCTTTCTTAAATCCTTTAATGTTTGCCCACCAGGAGGAAATTATTTTCCTGTAAGACCTAATCTTAGTTTTTTTAATCTTCAACCTTTGAAATTGATTAAAGTAAATCCTTGGTCTAACCACCTATTTTTTATAATTCTGTCATTGATTGGTTTGCTTTATTAAACTCTTTGGGCTCCGAAGTTTCACAATGTGCAACCTGCTTTTGCAATATGACAAAATAATATCGCGCAGCCCAACCACCCCAGTTTCACCTCTCCCACTAGATGATATCAAGTTAATGGCTGCAGAATGACTGAGATTAAACCTATGGCATCGTCAGGGGAAGCGTCCAGGATGACATGATTGAATTCAGGAGCTCTGTGTGGGGAATTGCAGATCAAGGCCCACATCCAATCATGCCACTGTGTAGCATTCTTTACACATGCCCTCATCCTAGACGTTTGTTGGAATTTTGTCCCTTGACACAATGGCTAGAAATACTGATATCTTTTTACTGCTTTGAAATTTTTTGAATGTTACAATTTTAATAAAGGTCCTATCACTTGTCAGAATTTCAACAATTTTACTTTTGAGACAAACTTCACCTCTCAGTTTCAAATTTTAACTTAATTCGAATAAACTCCTCCATTTACAGTTTTATCTTGCCCCAATGGGGGAACCCAGTAATTCCCGTCACAAAGACCAGTGAACTCCATTTCTGATTCTCATACCGTAACGAGTGAAAGCAATCATGAGTGGTCAGAAACCAACAAATCTTCCATCCTCAGAACAGCATACATTCTTAACTGCAGTTGCCATCTGCTGTGAATGTATTACTCTCCACATGTTGGATACTGTCTCAGTCGTGGCTCAGTGGTAGCACTCTTGCCTTGGAGGCAGAAGTCGTGGCTTCAAGTTCCACAAGAGAGGCTTAAGCACATATTCTAGGATGGCACATCAGTACAATAATGAGGGAGTGCTGCACTGTTGTGAAATGCTGTCTTTAACACAAGACATTAAACGGAGGCCCTGTCTGCCCTCTCAGGCAGATGGAAAAGATCCCACATCACTATTTGAAAGAGTACAGGCCTCCTGGTCCCTTGATCAAACATCAGTAAAATACATTATCTGATCATTTATCACATTACAGTTTGTGAGACCTAAAATGTGCAAATTGACTGCTGCATTTCCTACATTGCATCATTTTGTATCATCGTTAGCCACGGGTGAGGTACCGGAAGACTGGAGGATAGCTAATGTTGTGCCTTTACTTAAGAAAGGCAGCAGGGATAAGCCAGGGAATTACAGGCCGGTGAGCCTTACATCAGTGGTGGGAAAGTTATTGGAAGGGATTCTGAGAGACAGGATTTATATGCATTTGGAAAGGCAAGGTCTGATTAAGGATAGTCAGCTTGGCTTTGTGCATGGGAAATCATGTCTCACGAATTTGATTGAGTTTTTTGAGGAGGTGACCAAGAGGATTGACGAGGGCAGGGCGATGGACGTTGTCTGCATGGACTTTAGCAAGGCCTTTGACAAGGTCCTGCATGGTAGGCTGGTCCAAAAGGTTTGAACACATGGGATCCAGGGTGAGCTAGCCAATTGGATACAAAATTGGCTTGGTGATAGGAGACAGAGGGTGGTAGTGGAGGGTTATTTTTCAGATTGGAAGCCGGTGACCAGTGGTGTGTCGCAGGGATCGGTGCTTGGCCCTTTGTTGTTTGTCATATATATTAATGACTTGGATGTGAATGTAGGGGGCATGATTAGTAAATTTGCAGATGACACCAAAATTGGTGGTATAGTGGACAGTGAAGAAGGTTGTCTAAGGTTACAACAGGATAGTTCCCTGAAAGTGGCAACACAGGTAGACAGGGTGGTGAAGAAGGTGTATAGCATGCTTGCCTTCATCGGCCGAGGCATTGAGTACAAGAGTTGGGACGTCATGTTACAGTTGTACATAACGTTGGTTAGGCTGCATTTGGAGTTCTGTGTGCAGTTCTGGTCGCCGCACTACAGGAAAGATGTGATTAAGCTAGAGAGGATGCAGAAAAGATTCAAAAGGATGTTGCCTGGTTTGGAGGGCTTGAGTTATAAAGAGAGATTGGATAGGCTGGGTCTGTTTTCCCTGGAGCGAAGGAGGCTGAGAGGGGACATGATCGAGGTATATAACATTTTATGAGAGGCATAGATAGGGTAGATAGCCAGAGTCTGTTTCCCACGGTAGGGGTGACTAAAACTAGAGCACATAGATTTAAGGAGAGAGAGAGAGGAGGTTTAAAGGGGATCAAAGTGGTAAATTGTTCATACAAAGAATAGTGGATATCTGGAATGAGCTGCCAGAGGAGGTGGTGGAGGCAGGAACAGTAGCAACATTTAAGAGGCATCTGGACAGGTACTTGAATGAGAAAGGCATAGAGGGATATGGAATTAATGCAGGCAGGTGGGATTAGTATAGATATGCATTATGGTCGGCATGGACGCGGTGGGCCGAAGGGCCTGTTTCTATGCTATACGACTCTATGACTCTATTAAAACAGTGACTACATTTCAAAAGTCTTTTAAGTAGCAGTAAAGTGCTTTTGGTTGCAAAAGATGCTATATAAATGCAAGTCCTTCTTTCTTTCTTAAATGTCCAATATGTTAATAAAGTGAACCAACAGTCAAAGCCATTGCAAGGAAGTCCCTTTGTAAAGCAAGTTAAATATCCATTGCCAAGACCAAAATTGCACTGGGGCAAGACATTGTTGGAGAACCTCACTGAGGAGCCCTTGCAAAACTGGAGTCAATGGGAATCAGGGGGAAAACTCTCAGCTGGTTGCAGTCATACCTAGCACAAAGGAAGATAGTTGTGTTTGTTGGAGGTCAATCCTTTCAGTCCCAGGACATCACTGCAGTAGTTCCTCACTGTAGTGTCCTAGGCCCAACCATCTTCAGCTGCTTCATCAATGACGTCCCCTCCATCGTAAGGTCAGAAGTGGGGATGTTCGCTGATGATTGCGCAATGTTCAACACCATTCCTGACTCCTCAGATACTGAAGTAGCCCATGTCCAGATGCAGCAAGATCTGGACATTGCCCAGGCTTGGGCTGATAAGTGGCAAGTAACATTCGCACCACACAAATGCCAGATAATGACCATCTCAAACAAGAAAGAATCTAACCATCTCCTCCAAGAAAGAATCTAACAACCTCCTCCTGATGTTCAATGGCATTACCATTGCTGAATTCCACACTATCAACATTCTGGTGGTTATCATTAATCAGGAACTGAACTGGACCAGCCATGGTTACAAGTGCAGGTCAGAGGCTGGAAATTCTATGGCAAGTAACTCACCGCCTGTCTCCCCAATGCTAGTCCACCATCTACAAGGCACAAGTCAAGAATGTGATGGAATACTCTCCACTTGCCTGGATGGGTGCAGCTGCAACAACACTGAAGTAGCTCGACACCATCCAGGACAGAGCAGCCTGTTTGACTGGCACCCCATCCACCACCTTCAACCTTCACTTGCTTCACCACCGGCGCACAGAGGCAGCAGTGTGTACCATCTACAAGATGCACTGCAGTAACTCACCAAGGCTCCTTTGACAGCACCTTCCAAACCCGCAACCTCTACCACTTAGAAGGACAAGGGCAGCAGATGCATGGGAACACCACCACCTGCAAGGTCCCCTCCAAGCCACACACATCCTGACTTGGAACTATATTGCTGTTCCTTCATTGTCACTGGGTAAAAATCTGGAACTCCCTTCCAAACAGCACTGTGGGTGTACCTGCACCCCAAGGACTGCAGCAGTTCAAGAAGGCAGCTGACCACCACCTTCTCAAAGGCAATTAGGGATGGGCAATAAGTGCTGACCTGGCCAGCAACGCCCACATCCCATGAACGAATAAAAAAAGTTTGTAAAGTCGACCTGAGATTTAAACTAAGGCCTCAGCTTGTTCACATGATTCAGACAAACCTGGCACCAGTTGACCAAGGAGTTCTCCTGGTGTCCTGCCTCACACGACTTCCTCAATCAACATCAACAAAACCAGCTTAATTAGTAATTCATCTCACTTTTATTTGTGGAATCTTGCTTTGTGCACAGTGGCTGCTGCATTTTTCTATAAGGCAACAACCTTTGTACATTATAGTAGTGCATTATATCTGAAGTAGTTTGAGATGCTCAAGGTACTATATAAACATAAGTCGTTATTTTCTCTTGAACATATCTTCATAGCCGAACTGTAACCTCTGTGGAAGATATGAAATAGGCCTTCTCTCCCAACCAGAAAACAATGCATTGTGCCAAGAGAGTTAAGTAGAAATGGGGCGGGGGGTGGTGGGGGCGATGCGGGTGGTGAACCTTTTTTCAAAAGATGGGGGACATCAGAGGGTGAGAAAGGGTTAATAAGTTGCCTTTCTATGAACAAGGCACCCTCACAGAGAGGAATGGTAGGCTTTGAAATGTTTTTGTGTGACAGTCCGCTGCAATGTCCGGGTATCCACTGGGATTAAAGACAGCAAAAGCTGGTCTCTGCCCAATTTCAGTTACTGAGCTTTTTTAGTATTCAGATTTTTCAGACAACAAAGGTTTAGTGAGCTATGGGAAACAATGTAACAAAAACATAATGAGGTCCTCAGTTTTTCAGGGGGACCATTGCAATAATATTACATTGAAGAAAGGGAGGTATTGGATACACATTGGTAATAGAACACTTCTTTCCATAATGTTGCCTGGTTATAAGAAAAGAGCTACGCCAAAGTCATGTGCAATCTCTTATAGAGAGAAAAAGTGAATGGAAGAAATTTGAGAGACTTATTGATTTCATTCTAGAGTTAAACAAATTAAGAGGACCCCTCCATGACCTCAGCCAGACATCAGCCATGTGTTTCACAAGTCCAATAACATGCTTCAGCCCCAGCTCCAGAAGAACACGACCTCTGCACCAGTACGACATTCTTCACTTCCCACAACAGCCATCTTGTCATCTCGCTTGGCCAAGTTGCTATTTTAATACTGAAATGGGGGTAGGTTATTGCAGTTCGGTTAAATATTGGCTATTCACGTCTGGGTCTGAGTTGAAATCCAGCCTCCCAGCAATGGGACTTGAAATGATTTTGGACAGTGTTAATCCAGTTTCTGTTAGATCTCAACCCATGGTACAAACACGCCCCACTTCAGATGGATGTAAATACAAATCCTGGTAATGACATCTGTGTAACTGGACGCAGTAACATGCATTACCGAATTGCCACAGCAACCATAAAAGACACCAGCATGTACATGACTCATGAATGTCTGGCTGTAAATATAGCAGTGTTCCACCTCAGCTGTCTGCGAAGAAACATTCTCCTATCACAAACATGCTTCTCAAAATACTTTGAGATGTAAACATGCTGTGAATTAGCTCTTCCTAAATAAAACTATTGCTCTCCCACCACTAATTGCAGATGAATTTATTTCTGCTCATCATATTTCCCAAGTTCAGGTAGAGGTTGCTTTTGTCATGGAGTCCAGGGTGCAAGTTCAACCAGGCCATAGTGCAGTGAGCTGAAACGCTGACTTATATTTTACAATAGCCAAGTCCATTTGATCTTTATTGTGCTTATCAAGACAAAGGATGTGAGTATTGGGAAATATAATGCTTTCCCATTTCAGGCATAGAGCATCACCCAGGTTAGGTGTAACACAGCCTAAATATGCAATAATGTCTTTCGGATGAGTCATTAAACAGAGGCCCCATCTGCTCTTTCAGGTAAATGTAAAGGATCTCATGACACTATTTCCAAGAAGAGCATGGGAGTTCTCTCTGGTGTCTTGGCTAACATTTATCCCTCAATCAAAATCACTAAAACAGATTATCTGGTCATTATCATACTGCTGTTTGTGAGAACGTGCAGTGCACAAGTTAGCTATCACGTTTCCTACATTACAATAGTTGTTACACTTCAAAAGTACTTAATTGGCTGTAAAGCACTTTGGGACATCCTAAGGGTGTGAAAGGTGCTATATAAATGCAAGTCCTTCATTATTTTCCAATAAAGTATAAATGCAACCACTGGATTTGAGAGAAATAAAAACAAGAAATGCTGGAAATACTCTGCAGGTCTGGCAGCATCTGCGGAGAGAGAAGCAGAGTTAACAGTTCAGGTCAGTGACCCTTCATGAGTATTTCCAGCATCTCTTGTTTTTATTTCAGATTTCCAGCATCTGCAGTATTTTGCTTTTATTTTACTGGATTTCAGAGGTCTGGGAAGAGCAATAATCCCCCTCCCCACCCACCCCCCCCCCCTCAAAATCTTAGAATTGCTTCTGGTGTCCTCTAACTTTTTATACATAGCTCCGTCTCTGAAGTGAAGCAGTGCCTGCTCAACATCATATTGCAGTGCCAATCTCAACTGCGCACCACATGCACAAGGATGACATTTTTTCTAATTTTCCAGTGCAATCTGTTAATATTTGAGTCTGGATTTTCTGGTGGTACTGATTTTTCAGGCTGTACTTAGATATACAGGGGGGTGGGGGAGGAAATAGGACAACTGTCCATTATCTCTAGCCCTGCACATTTCTGTATCCACTAAAAGTGTGACAAACGGTGGAAGAACACTTACCCAAAAATAGGTATGTAAATGAGACCTAGTGATGACATGCATCCTATTTACTGCCATTTCTGCCTCATTTTGCTCAACAGTAATCATGTCCATTTTATATTGGCTGTCAGGATTGGTTGGCAGTGAGGGAAAGGCAGAAGTTAGTATAAAGAGCCTTATTCTCCACACCCCCCGATTTCAGAAATGATTTTAATTCCATGCCTATATTAGCATAAGTTTTTTCTGTCATTCCTTCCCACTATTTAGAGAGGGTACAACTGGCTTCCAATTGGAGAGTCCCCTCTGCTCCTTGTCCAGTTTCAAAAGCAATGAGATTAAGGCCAGGATACACAGGAGATACATGGCAGTCATCCACTGGCTCCACCGTGCCACAGTACAGAGGCAGATGTATTCCTATCTGTACGCGTTTGAGGAGCATGGTGGTAGCGGCAAAACAAGACTATGAAGACAACCCTTCACTGACTCTCTCCATAAAGTACCCTGTTCCCATTCATTCTCCAGATGAAAGCAACTTTCAAACCCTGCAAAGAACAATGTCTGTACCCACAGCTATGACTTAGTACAACCATGATTTTAAGTGTGAGAGTCTAGTGCTTCTTATCACAGTGTCTTCCCTTGGTGTTGCATATGACAGGGGTTCCCAAATCTAATCTTGTGCTTTTTCTAAGTGCTACTTAAATGGCAGCAAGTTAGCAGGTGGCTGGTTGTTGGGTTCTTATGGTAGCTAACTCCCAATATGGAACTGCTACTTATGTGAGTGCAAGGGCAGCATGGTCCTGCATCTTTTCAGTCATTTGCAGGCATTACATGAGGTTTATTGGAGGACCCATATGTGATCATAGAGATAGCAGCAATATCTGTGCCACTACTACTGTGCACTGCCTCTATATGGCCACTGATGTATAGAAAAACAGATCTAATAGTACAAATGAGACTACTGGAGCCCCACAAGATACTTCTCTGTACCCAATACAATCTCTTGGAGGTTGCAAGAGGCCACCTGCTCCAATTTGCATCTCAGACCTCCATAGCAACAGTCTGAGCATCCTTGAAGGAGATCCTTATGGATGCCATCTTGGGGCTTTCACTGCACATCTGCCTAGACTTCCACATGTTCCAAGTTGGACTGCAGTGCTCCAAAGCCATCCATCAGGCTATCACACATGTGGACTCCTTCAGTTGTTCTGCCATTCATAGCAGACACGGTCATCAAAGTGCTTGTATATTACTTAGATGCTCGACAAGCATATTTCTCTTAAAATCAGAATCTACGATATTTTACAGCTGATGGATGATCTCACCAGAACTTCTGGTCAGTAACATCTTTCTCCTTGTCTTCTCTTGTCAGACAATGTTACCTTGTACCAGAGAAAGATTCTTCCTCCTCCTAATTTCATGGAAGAATCACTTCCATAGACTTGTCCTTGAATTCAGAGGCTCTCATTCCACTTGTGGGTTAAAAGATATTTCTAGACTGGAAAAGTTTCAAGAATGGAAGAGATACAATTGTTGGTGTGTTGCCCCTTCTAACTGTTGCAGGCCTTTAAATTTTATGAAACCCCACGATAACACACAAAGTTTGCAATGCCACAAATGGCAAGTACCCAATACAGGGCATCACCCTGTTTTTCACATTAAACTAGCCACAGAAACTCCAGAAGGGTTAGCCAAGTTAGTTGATGGATGCAAGTCATTTTCTGCCATATTTCCTACTCAGCTTTAATCTGAGCAGAAAATCTAGGCTGAACTGCATAATCTCGGGGGGGGGGGGGGGGGGGTGGGGGCGGCGGGAGTGCATGCAATTCGGTGAGGTACCGCAGACCACATATGGGTCAGCTGAAGGGAAGTGGAGAAAGATAAAATGAAATTGAAATTTTTGGCCATGCACCAGGAAAAGACAGAATAATCCAGGCTCAGCATTACAGGCTCGAGATCATTGTTATCTGAAAAGTCCATTAAGGATTCAAGCAACGTAGTGCTTGGGCGCTCCTAATAAGAGCCTCCACGGCTGAAACTGTTGATTAACAGACAGAAGGCCAGAGTTTATGAAAACCAGTCAAGGCTAATGATACAGACACTCCACAGTCCCAGTGCCACACAACTTCTCCTCATTTATTCTCTTCATTCAGCTCATGTCTTTAATGTAAAACAGATGAGATGACTTGCCTCACACCATTTCTGCCACAGAAGCAGAGGAACACATTTTAAGACTAACAGATGACTGGCTACATTCAGCATGGGTCTGGCAATATTCTGTGCCAGTTAACTATATGAAAAAAAAGTGTCGCAGGAAATAAATCGGATGATGTATGCTAGAAAATAAAACTGTATCAGTTATAATTTTGTTTTGTGTTCCACTAAAAATATATTTCCCATATTAATTGGCAGTAACGTGCTAGACAGAGTCGCATGACAGTTATGTGACAGTAGATACAAGGATAGTGACTCAGTTAAATGCACTGTCGATTGCAGAAATGAGCAAGTATGTGGACTTTATGATATCCAGCATGATTTGACTAATCTGCCAACACTCACTGCTAGGGTTCATACATGAAGTATGACCAATTGGGTGAGATAGTGGCCAGCATCTATGAAATCTGTGAAATTGCATCCCAGCAAGAGTCAACACTTTCAGGAGAAGGCGGCAGAAAAGACTTAAAGAATTAAATGAAGATGTCCAGAAGCACAGCTGCATTCATGAAAATCATGCATAATTGTATTTTCTTTCTTACATTTTATACGGAAGGACCAGTTGAAGTTTGACTAAGCGTAGATGCTATATCATTTAGCAATGCATCCTAAACCTCTAACACTACTTGATCCAATTCAAATCTAACACTAACAAAACATGGTTCAACTCAAAACTAAATGCTAACAGGGCATGATGGTTCTCTTAGTATATTTTGAGTTCGATATCCAGCTCGTATTACATATTACGAGATTACAGTCTAACTCAAAGCTGATGTCAAAGACACAGCTGAACTGAAAACTCAACTATAAAGCACCCAATTGCTTGCCTGACTGGATCAGCTGGATCAGCACAGGCAAGGGATCAATCCTGGGCCCTTCTTGGTCTGTTTGACTTAGCTACATGCTAGAGTAATCCATAGAACCATTTCCCCTTTCTCATGAAATTATTCGCTCAAGGCATTGTAATATAGTGATTTTTCACATCTGTTTACTGTTTTAAGTCAGTAAAAACCTTCAAAATATCTAGAAGTGAACAGAAGATTAAAGAACTATTTTGCACAAAGAGACACGTGGAGCCTGTTAGCATGCAAGACCAATGACTCAAACCGTACAAATGGCTTCACAATGCAATTAAATGGGTTTTTAGAAGAAGGATTTACGGGTATAGTAGAGTTGAGATGAATAAAAAGTTGCCTTTTCCGGTTCCTAAAATTTTCTGTATTTCCAAACACAAAGCACACTGACCATCACACAGTGGCCAGATCTTTTACTGTATTAATTATAGGTAGGGTTTCAAAAGGCAACTCTTTTTGCCCAATTTAAATATGGCCATAGATTTCAAGATACTGAAATACTTTCCTCCAAGTAAAACATTGTATTTTCAACATTACCCTGCCCTAGTTTGCATCACTGGGAACGGAGTCACATGGCAGAATTTGACCTCAGAATTCACGTGATACAAATAGATAGTTTCATTTGTTTATGCCACATCTAAAGCCTCAGTACCCTCTAAATTATTTAAATATGACAATTGTGTCTTCTTCCCCCACCTAAAGGCACTGACTCTTCTTGAGTTGTTCTGCAGATAGAATATCAAGTATCCTTCATGCGCAAGTCCAGCAGGAGGTTATTCAACTACTGGAACTGAGCTAGATGCTGTCCTCCCATGGCAACCACGCTTTCCAGCAGGGGTCACTTAGGAGAAATTAGGAGTGAGATCTCTGGTGAATCTTTCACCTCTCTAGCCCGAGTGCATTGAGACCTCAACTGCTATCCTGGTCAAAATCGACCACCATGGCAAGGACTGGGGATTGAACCTGGAGGACTTTCAGATTCTGCGGCTTGATATCACTCCAGGCAGTGCAGTTACTTTCTCCCCATAGAGAGTGGTTCTGTTTCTACATACAAAATTAACATCATGTTGATAAGCTGTCTGAATCGGACTCTGATAGCTCACACACTCACTATAAAGCCTTGCTGAATTGCTGTGTCATGAAACACTCACAGTTATCTATGATTCTCTGTGTTCTAAGTAGCATCTGAAGCCCTGTATACCATATACTGGTGAATGAGCAAAGTGATGAGTTGTCAGACAGTCCTGTGAGCATGACAAGGTGTTAATGGAGATAGGAGTGGCAGCTGAAACCCCCACCTTGAAGCAGTGCATTTCCTATCAGGTAATCACATAAAAATAGACACATATTGGAAGCAACACTGAGACATGGATTTCATTGAAGAGTAACGGTGGGAATGTGAAATCTTCATACGTCCACTTGAACGATAAAAAATATCTAGCATTACCTTTCTAAACCCGGATTATGCTGCACAAAGTACTTCGCATGGTGTAACATTTAGATGAAATTAGTGGTCAAAGATTAATCAAAGGTGGTAGTAGCAATTTAAAGTAATCAATTAAGGATATCACGCAAGAATAGTTTTGCATAATTTAAATTATATATTGACTACTTTGTTTTCCCTGTTGTGTATTGATATTGGTGGCGGCTCATCACCACCTTCGGAAGGGCAATTAGGGATAGGCAATAAATGCTGGCCTTGACAGTGATGCTCACAACCCCCCCAAACAAAATTAATGCATAAAGTAAGACTGATGAAGCAGTGGAGAAAGGGAACAAGATCTATCCCGACAATACCAGCTTTCTGGCTTGAAAGAGAGTGCGCAACAGTGGAATGCTGCAGTTGGACTTTTTCAATACAGAAAGGGCTATCAACATTCAAAGTCAGCCCAGATTATAACTTCACTGAGAAATATGCATTAGATGTCAGTGACCTATACAGACAAGGCAGAGTCTGACATTTAAACTGTTTTCAACAAAGTGTTTTTGATGTACAGGAGAAGAAAATGTCAACCTGCACACTCATCTCTGCTGGATACTCTGCTGCTAATTTACAAAACTATGACAGACGGTTCAGAGTATAGTGTGAATTAACAGGTGTTCTATTATTAGCAGGTGCTAGTACTGGGAGCCACTGTCTCACTGACTCAAGCAATGAGGCCAGATTGAAGAGGATAATCTATCTCAGAAAGCAAAGAATTAGAAAAGGTTAGAACAACAATGCCCACCCCTTCCACAAACCATGTATAATATATCCCACCATGGACTTGATACCCCAATACATTCTTGTGGATGAAAGATCCACATAAATACTCTGATAATTAAAGATAATTGAGCAAAGCTCTGGAACATCAATCAATCAATATACTTCCAATATTCAAACCTGAATGGCTGCTCACCACAGACAACAGCTTCTCTCGCCCTGGGTTACACATCACCACAGTAATGGAATTCTTTATTTGGTAGGCACTCGGGGCATAGCAAGGCAATTTTTCACAAGTATGATAAATGTATGTTCTTGCAGAAGCTTGTGACTCAATGGTAACCAAGTTTAACAAAGGCCAAAAAGGTTGAATACATTATTTGTAGTATTGGGCTGAAAAATAGTGCCCCGTTTAACAGTTAAAATAGGATATTTTTGTATACAAATTCAAAATGTCCATGGCTTAAAAGCCTGAACAGAAATTTACAGCAATTGAGTTGTGTTCTGATATCAATAATACTGAAATAAATGGTAATATCTAATTCTGCATTGCCTTTGCAATCACAAACACCAGGGAGCCAGTAGCATTCGTTGGACTGATCATTACTGACAATAAGAAACCAAAAACTAGCAGTACATATGGAATACAGCAAGCAACACGAGGCCAAGAATAGGAGTAGGGAGAGGAAGGAGAATATTTTCATAACCTGCTTAACTTATTGATGACATACGATCCCATCAGAAAATAACCAGATTTGCCTTGCAGTGGTGACACACAATGGGGAACTCAACCAAACAGTTCATGCCTTTTTTGATCAAAAACAGTAGACTGTCTGTAGTAGTCACTACTCAGGGATGGGCATCTCATCATTAATTTAGTTTTTTTTTTGCATATCTGTGATTTTACAATGTAAATTTGCAAGTCAGGAATCTTGGCCACAAAATTGAGCTCTGTAGCGCCAGTAACTATGGTTGCCGTTTTGGTACCAAAAATGACGTCTGCTCCATGCACACACACTTGCTGAGTGTCATCTTGGTGACAGCGTTACAAACCTGTGCCAGAAACATGCAGAGTAGGCAGATCATTAGCATGCAACACTGTATTGACACTAGCACTGCCATTGTTGACCTCACTGCTCTAGCTAACACTGTTATGATCAGGTGAGAAAGAGGTCTCGGGTTTCCTTTCAGCCTTCACCTGGTCTTACTGTAACAGGGTTTAATTTTAAACACGTGTTTTTACCTCCCCCTAGGTGAATCCTTGTTCACTGCTTTCCAATTATAAGGCAAAGAAACCAGCACAAACAGGCTTTCTTAGGTTTAAAGAAGAAAAGTTGAAATTTATTAAACAAACTCTAATTCAGTTGACGCCTACGGATACATGATGTGCCCACAGTTGCATGCATACACAATACACACATGCAAATAGAGACAGGAAAGAGAAGAAAAATAAAGTGGAAATGTTTGAGGCAATATCTGAAGAGTTTTTGCTACAGTTCTTCGAACTCACTGTAGAGTCCTTGATTGTAGGTAGATCTTGCTTTTCGTTGGGGCCCAGTATTCTTCTTAAACCTTGTTAGCTGTAGGAGACTTTTCTCTCTTGGGGTTCATGGTCTTCAGTGGATTCAGAGGTTTGTGAAAAAGAGATGGGAGCAGACAGGAGAGATCTTCTCATTCCAGGAGCAAATAGACACTCTCCGTTCTAACTGTTCGTACAATTCAGAAAAACCCAGGTTGCTAGTCATGTGACTAACTGCTCTGACCACGTCTTGGATTGTATCACCTTAGCAGTCTCTGGAATGCTCCTCTTATACACAATACCTGATCAAGGTCCATTGCGGGTTGAATATTTCAGGGAATGGTCCTTTGTCCTTCCAATCACCGTCTGTTAATATGCAAATGTTTTTCCCAGCCACGGTTGATCTGTTTAACAAGTTCTTTCTTCACTCCAGTAACAGTTTAATATCAATGTTCGTGACAAAATTAATGTACCTCATTCTTGTCAGGTGGGGGCCTAGCATGACAACACCCTCTCATAAACACTCACAGCTGAACAAGCATTCAGTCACTGGAAAGATCACTCACTCGTGCTATTTAAAGGGATCAACAAATTGCAGGTTAATTGCTGATTAATTTCTACTGTCTCTGTTTGAGTTTGTGGAAGTGATGGGTGGTTTGCGGAGTTGGTGAAGTTGAGAGACAGCAGTGCTGCACATGGAGAAGACCTTGGTTGTGACTTCAAGGGTTCTGGTCAAGACACTTGCTTCCAGTCATGGGTGGTACACTTGCAATCACTTTGGGCTGCAGCATGAGGAGATGGAGCTGAAGCAGCAAAAAAAAAGAGAACAAGCTGCTCACAGAAGGAGCAGCAAGAGGCTTGATCCACCAAGGGCCTTCAGAGAGCATTACTCTTACCTTCACCTTAGCCAGGAGCAAGATGTGCAGCATCTGTGCTTTATGAAGGAGGCGCTCAAGACCTCTGCCACCTCGCAACCAGATCTGCAGCCTCACAGCAGGGCAAGGACAGCACTGTCAGTGACCGTGACGGTGATCTTGGCCCTGAATTTCTTCACGTTGGGATCCTTCCAGACTGGAGCAAGTGACATATGTAATATCTCCCAGTTCGCCATCCACTGCTGCAAAGGTGACAAGACGCTCTTTAATCTAGGTGCAGAGAGTTGATTGTGCTCTCTCTGAACACAGAGGAGTGTGCATGTGTCTTTGCCAGGATAACGGGCCTACCCATGGTGCAGGGTGCCACTGACTACACAGACATGGCTTTGCGACCACCGGATCGCAATGCTGAAATGTACCGCAAAGGTTACCACTTGCTGAATGTGCAGTTGGCTTGTGACCACGCTGTAGCAAATTCAGGGTAGCAGAGACAATTAACCCTTTAACTCTTTCGCTCACCAGTTCTGAAATGATTTAAAGTGATAACCCTTATTGGCGATACTGGTTATATTTTATTCAATATAAGTAAGACCTGACACATGCTAATGTCTGAGCAGTAGTATCAAAACAGAACATTAATATTATGCCCTGGGTAGAAGCGCTACCTCAATGTAACTACTCCCTGGTCACGCCTGAAGTATCATCTCATCAGTCAATGCAACACATAATACCTCTACAATTTCTGTGCTTGGGAAATCTACTTTTTTACTTTCCTTACACAGCATAGTCTATGGAGATTGATTTAGCTCAATCATTACCCTTAACATTGTTTGAATAACCCACTTACAAAAGATGTCATTTATCCGTCTGCCCGCCTAAACCAGGTCAGTGTCTCATGATTCCTGACATTATCTGTTTTTCATATTCTCAGACCCTTATCAGCACGTTGACATTCCAATGCCAGAGACTGGCTGAAGGGAGAAAACATGGTGGCCTTGATACTTGGCTATTTTGTCTCAGGCCGACCCACACCTGGGCTTCAGATTCTGCTAAGGTTTTTTTTAGTTCTTCCACAGCAGGCTGCCTGTTTTCACACTCTGCTGGATTTCTGCTGAAGTTTACTTTTTAACGATTTGGTCTCTTTCAAATCCTTCAGGGTTGAAAACACTTGGTCAATGAAGGTCGAAACTACAATTCCCCTTCAAGTCACCTCGCAGCTGCTTTTACCAAGAGTGTATCACAAACAGGATTAAAAATATAGTTCAGCGTAAGATTCAGAATAACAATGAAATTAAAGACATTAAAGGATTAAAGAAATTACAGCCTGGGGAGTTAGTAAATTTTCATTAATTAGTAAGAAAATCCAATGTAGGGATTTCCCAGGATTCCTACAATGCTTAGCATATCATGCCGATGAATTCCCGCTATCTTTTTTTTATTCGTTCATGGGATGAGGGTGTCTCTGACTAGGCCAGCATTTATTTCCCTTGAACTGAGTGGCTTGCTACAACCCAAGGTGCCCATGTCAGAGGGCATTTAACAGTCAATCACATTGCTGTGGATCTGGAGTCACATGTAGGCCAGACCAGGTAAGGACAGCAGATTTCCTTCCCTAAAGGGCATTTGTGAACTAAATGGGTTTTTACAACAATCAATAATGGTTTCATGGTCACCATTAGACTAGCATTTTTAATTCCAGATTTATTAATTGAATTCAAATTTCACGATCTGCCATGGTGGGATTCGAACTCATATCCCCAGAGCATTAGCCTGGGCCTCTGGGCTACTAGTCCAGTGATATTACCACTACGCCACCGCCTCCCCTAGCAGCAATCATGCTGCTTTCATGCTGTGCCAGTCCGTGTTTCCCTTAGTCTTTCAGCTACATCCTCAAACTTGGCTGCTGGGTGACAAGGGCTATCCTCTTTACAACTGGCACATGATTCCATTCCTCAAACCTTTCACACGTGGCCAGCATGTGTACAATGAGAGCCATGCTGCCACATGATACATCATAGAGCAGATCTTTGCGGGCTGAAGCAACAGTTCCACTGCCTGGGACCACATGTCACAACTAATGGTGGTCTGCTGTATCTTCAACAACCCAAACAGCATAAGGTCTTTGCCACCAGTGATACAGCAAGCAGTTCAAGAGCAGAAGGGGGAACAGGAAGGGCGGAGGCAGCCAGGACATCCACCTTCTAGCCAGGCAGTCTGCAATTGCCTCATTCGACGATGGCTCAATTGAACACAAACCCAAATCCCCACTGTACAACAGTCACACACCTTACCTTCCCTCGCTTACTATCCACCACAGCATCCTCGTGGCCACAACACAGAAATAAAAGTCACCACAAAGCAACTATATGAACTTTTCCAACAAACTATCCAATATTCAACTATCCAAAAGTCAACTAATTACCCTTGTGCATTGCCTCAATGCCTGACTTGCAGATGCCTTTGCCTGGCCTAGTTCTCCTACACAGTGCTACCTGAGTAGTTGCAGCACGGCTGGTGGAAGGCCACTGACTTTCAGTTGAGGCGACTGCAGATGACTTTGGAGGCTTAAAAGGCCCAGCTCAGGCTGCACCATCTCAGTGTGGGCTGATAGGGGACAGCAGGGCACTGGCGGAGTAGCAGTGGTGGGAGCATGAATGTCGTCATCCTGAAATCCACAGAGCCACTGCCATTGCCCCAGGACAGCACCTCAGCATCCTAGTAATCTGCTGGAGCACAGAAAGTTGGACTGCTGCAAAACACTGAAAGCCGCTTTGAACACTGGTATCTGCAGTTTCTGAGCATGCATGGCATCAAGTTTGGCTTGCATGGCAACAAGCTGAGATTTTATGACCTTAGTCTGAGCTTCCACTGCAGCACTAAAGATGTTGGCTGGCTTCTGCCTGTGCTGCAATGGAAGCTGAGACATCGGCCATCAGATGCTACATCATGGTTGGGTCTGTAAATGTTATAGAATCAGAGTTTTACAGCACAGAATCAGGCTCTTCAGCCCATCGTGTCTGTGCCAGCCATCCAGCACCCAACTATACTAATCCCATATTCCTGCACTTGGCCCGCAGCCTTGTATGTTCTTATGAAGTTGGCTATCACTTCCATGCTGTAAAGGAAAGGCCCCAGGCTCTGTGCAAAGCAGTGCATCAAGTTGGAGCTGGACCCCTCCATGCTTCTTGACAGTGACAGTAGGCTTTCTGGCAGGTCTGCCAATGCACCAAGCATTTGTGTGTGCATGCCCATCAGCCTCTTTCTGTATGATGTCCAAAGTCCTCATCTGTGTGCTCTGCAGCAGAACCAGTGTGCGACCTCTCCATCCAGGAGCTGGCAAGCTGTAACTAGTGGAGTGCCACAGGGATCAGTGCTGAGGCCTCAACTATTTATTAGTGACTTAAATGAAGGGACTGAGTGTATTGTAGCCAAATTTGCTGACTATACAAGGATAGGTAGGAACACAAGTAGTGAGGAGGATGCAAAGAGTCTGCAAAGGGATATAGATAGGTTAAGTGAGTGGGCAAAAATTTGGCAGATGGAGTATAATGTGGGAAAATGTGAGGTTGTCCACTTTGGCAGGAAGAATAGAAAGACAGAATATTATTTAAATGGAGATACTGCAAAATGCCATAGTACAAAGGGATCTGGGTGGCCTTGTATATGAATCTCAAAAAGTCAGCATTTTTTTTTTTATTCATTCGTGGTATGTGGGCATCGCTGGCTAGGCCAGCATTTATTGCCCATCCCTAACTGCCTTTGAGAAGGTGGTGGTGAGCTGCCTTCTTGAACCACTGCAGTCCTTGGGGTGTAGATAGACAAACAGTGCTGTTAGGAAGGGAGTTCCAGGATTTTATCCAGCGACAGTGAAGGAATGGTGATATAGTTTCAGGTCAGGATGGTGTGTGGCTTGGAGGGGAACTTGCAGGTTGTGGTGTTCCCATGCATCTGCTTCCCTTGTCCTTCTAGGTGGTAGAGATCGTGGGTTTGGCAGGTGCTGTGAAGGAGCCTGCAGTGCCTCTGGTTGATGTACACACTGCTGCCACTGTGCATTAGTGGTGAAGGGAGTGAATGTTGAAGGTGGTGGATGGGGTGCCAATCAAGCAGCTGCTTTGTTCTGGATGGTGTCAAACTTCTTGAGTGTTGTTGGAGCTGCACCCATCCAAGCAAGTGGAGAGTATTCCATCACACTCCTGACTTGTGCCTTGTACATGGTGGACAGGCATTGGGGAAACAGGAGGTGAGTTACTCGCTACAGAATTCCCAGCCTCTGACCTGCTTTTGCAACCACTGTATATATGTGGTTGGTCCAGTTCAGTTTCTGGTCAATGGTAACCCCCAGGATGTTGATAGTGGGGGATTCAGCAATGGTAATGCCATTGAACATCAAGGGGAGATGGCTGGATTCTCTCTTGTTTGAGATGGTCATTGCCTGGCACTTGTATGGTGCAAATGTTACTTGCCACTTATCAGCCCAAGCCTGAATATTCTTCAGGTCTTGCAGCATCTGGACATGGTCTGCTTCAGTATTTGAGTCATCGTCAATGGTGTTGAACATTGCACGATCATCAACGAACATCCCCACGTCTGACCTTATGATGGCGGGAAGGTCATTGATGAAGCAGTTGAAGATGATTGGGCCTAAGACATGCAAGTACAGCATGCAATTAGGAAGGTAAATGGAATGTTGGCCTTTATTGCAAGGGGGGAGGAATAGAAAAGTAGGGAAGTCTTGCTACAATTGTACAGGGCATTGGTGAGACTGTAGGGTGTACAGTTTGGTCACCTTATTTTAAGGAGGGACATACTTGCATTGGAAGCAGTTCAGAGAAAGTTCACTAGGTCGATTCCTGGGATGAGGGGTTTGTCTTATGAGGAAAGTTTGAGCAGGTTGGGCCTATGCTCATTTCAGTTCAGAAGATTGTGAGGTGATCCTATTGAAATGTATGAGATTCTGAGGAGGCTTGACAGGGTAGATGCTGAGAGGATGTTTCCCCTCGTGGGGGAATCTAGAACTAGGGGGCACAGTTTCAAATTAAGGGGTCTTCCGTATAAGACAAGATGAGGAGGCATTTCTTCTCTTAGTGGGTCATTAGTATTTGTAATTCTCTTCCCCAGAGAGTCATTGAATATATTCAAAGCTGAGTTAGACAGATTTTTGATCTACAAGGGAGTCAAGGGTTATGGAGGACAGACAGGAAAGTAGAGTTAAGGCCACAATCAGATCAGCCATGATTTTATTGGCTGGCAGAGCAGGCTGAGGCGCTGAATGGCCTACCCCTGCTCCTATTTCTTATGTTTTTTCTTATGTATCATGCACATTCACCAAGTATCACCAAAAGGCAGTTAAAAGATTAAAATTAGTAATATACCAATGGCATTGTGTACAAAAGCTTGTTAAAATTCATATATTATGCAAATATACACAATGTTTTTTCTGTTTTAGTGGTCTGTTGCACTCATACCCCTTCTCTGCAATCCTTGTCGTTTGCTTTATGCCTTTCGTAGGCTCTGCACAGAGCTGAATATGAGACATCTAAGGGGGAATGAAAAAGTGGATTACAGAAATTGTGGATATAGGAAGAAAGACAGAAAAACCAGAAAAAGAATGTGAATGAGAGAAAGAAAGTGAGAAATCACCTGAAAAGAACTGAAAAAGGTGAAAAAGTATGTCAACCAGGAAAAGAGAAAATAAACTGGAAATGGAGGAGATTGATAGAATCCAAAAGGAGAAGTGTATGAAGTACACAAGAAGAGACAAAATCTGAAAAAGATAGGGAATCGGAAGTCAAAAGGAGAAAATGGATGAGTGAGAGAAAGATATAGTGTGTGAACCAGGCAAATGGAAAGAAAGCGTGAAATAAAAAAGGAGGCGACAGAGGGAAACCAATGGGAAGAAGGATGATAAGAGAGAGAGAGAGAGAGAGAGAGAGAGAGAGAGAATCTAGAAAGAGAAACACTTTCCACAGACGTGCCACTATCAGGATCCTTAGATAGAGGAGTGTGAGGCTGTGCAATTCTTGCGGACTAATCAGTCGGAGAAAGCTTCTGACAACTACTGATTGAATAGTTTTGCTCCTTCCTATTGCCAAAAATATCATGTTGCCAAAATCTAAAAGCTAGAATAAAATATCACTAATTTGCAACAATGATTACATTTCATGAGAACTTTATTGCCTCTGAACTCTTTGGCGTGTTCAGAGGTTGTGAAAGATACTATATAAATGCAAGCTTGTTTTTATTTTCTATAATAAAGTATAGTTTTGCTCCAGAGCTTCAGAATTTTACTCACACACCTGATCTTAGCTGCAGCAACAGCTGAGGTGCTACAGGAGATCATTGGTTCCTGCTCCCGATCACTGTCTAGTGAGCCTCTGCTGGGAAGTGCGTTTGTCTGGACAATGGGTGAGGACAGATCAGGTTGAATTGTGGTATCCTAAAAAAATAGTTAACACTTACTGTTAAGATTCAAACATGAAGGATAACCCCTTGGTACCTTGGCCAAGCAATCATCCCTAATGCTTAAACCTAGGCTAAGAGTGTTGGCAGGCTATTGAACTGTGGGAAGCATCACAGTCAAGCCTAATCCTCCATAGCAACTTGCATTTATATAGCATTGTAAAATGTCCCAAGAGCATTATCGAACAAAATTTGACCTCAATGCACATAAGGAGATGTTAGGACAGGTGATCAACAGCTTATTTGAACAGGTAGGTTTTAAGGAGGACTTAAAAAGAGAGAGAGAAGCAGAAAGGCTTAGAAGGTAATTCCAGAGTTTAGGGCCTAGGCAACTGAAGGCACAACCACCAATGGTGCAATAATTAAAATCAGGACTGCATTCATCCAGCATTAACATATACAGAAACACATACGCAGAAAAATGCTTTTGCATGTGGAGGCTGACTATAGTATTCAGGAGAGGGAATCCTGGTCCCTCCCTGATCCATGGTCATTGATGCAACTTGTAGAAACCTAAATGTTGCCCTGGCTAAGATTAATTAGTTCAATTCGGACCGGGAGATGCACTTGATACTACCTTGGCAATTGGCACTCAGTACCACAGTAGATGCCACATCTACCACCTGGTTTTGGATTCACTTTAATAAACTTTCATCCCCTTTTAAAAACACAGTGTTGGGTGCAGCTTTAAACATTGCATTCCCAAAAGCATTCCCTCCGATTTATTCTCAAACTACTTGTGACTGGCTTAGGATTCAGGCAATTGAAACACGATTATTTTAGATTAGAGATACAGCACTGAAACAGGCCCTTCGGCCCACCGAGTCTGTGCCGAACATCAACCACCCATTTATACTAATCCTACACTAATCCCATATTCCTACCAAACATCCCCACCTGTCTCTATATTTCCCTACCACCTACCTATACTAGTGACAATTTATAATGGCCAATTTACCTATCAACCTGCAAGTCTTTTGGCTTGTGGGAGGAAACCGGAGCACCCGGAGAAAACCCACACAGACACAGGGAGAACTTGCAAACTCCACACAGGCAGTACCCGGAATCGAACCCGGGTCCCTGGAGCTGTGAGGCTTCGGTGCTAACCACTGCGCCACTGTGCCGCCCTCGCCACTGTGCCGCCCTCACTGGTACCACTGGTAATCCTCCAAATCCCCGCTGAAGTTCTGAAACAGTTATCTCGGCTCTATTTTTGCTCCATTAACAATTTTATTTTGTTCTCTCCTGTTCCACAATGAGTCAAAGATTTCAGACAAGTGCACATCTTTAATCTATTGATCTTGGAAGCATTAAGCCTTTGTGACTCTGCAATCTTCTGCAGTTTGAATTAACAGCATTGGTCCAAAAAAGCAGTCTCTAAATCAGCTATGATACAAAACCTCAGTGACTAGAACTGGAAACTCTGTTAAATTTAATTGAACACACTATACTCTTTTTTTTTTAAATTTTGATCTACTCACGTTCCCACCCATCAATAATGTCAATGCACAGTAGGCTACAGGAGGGAGTCAAATCACGTGTTCAATACTTCATGGGAGGAAGTGGAAAACTGCCATCTACAGAACAAAAAAAAGTAGGCATGAACATCCTGATCCCAATGGCTCAGCTGGTAAATGCACTGCTTGGTGTGGTACTAAGCCATTGAAGCCAGGAAGGTTCCAGATTCAATGCCAGACTTATGCTGAATCAGTTGGCCGCTGCAGAAGTGGGAATGGGGTGCCAAAATTGACCTCAATGATCATGGGCTGAAGAGGAGAGAAAAATAAATCAGCCAAGTTTCAAGACCGTGACCCTTCCTCCATGAGTACATTCATTGGATGAGAACAATATTGGGCTCACCCAGCCTTGTGGAAATATCCTGCTAACACACACTGTGTAACATTAAGAATGATGACTAAGGCGCTGAAGGGCAGCTGATGTTGATGAAACCCAGCAACGAGTCAAAATGTTCAGGTGGGGTGGGGGTGTGTGGGGGTTAACGTGGAAAATATAAAACTACCATATTGAAAAATGCAAAATTTCCAATACAATCACTCATTAGATCACCTTTTATCCCCAAATACCCTTAATTGCTCAAGGCTTTCTGTTCATTTCTTTGAGATCTTACTTTTCTCCTCATCCTTCACGATTGTGCTTATTCTGCGCCCTTCAGTTTTGCTGCTCTGACCTTCCCATTTATGTGTTTTCTCTCTACCAGTCTTTCAGGCTTCAATACGCAGGTATGCTCTCACTGCCACCAGTGTCTATAGTATTTCACGGTCTCCAATCTTTACAGGAGGAGATCAGCGGATGTGTATTAAAAACAATTAATGTATGGTGTCAGATATGCTCTCCCCTCTCCACCCCTTGGCTAGTTTGGAGGCGGGGAGGGCATTTAAACGGGTAGGATGGCACGTGGGGACCCCACCACATTACCCGCCTCCACCCTGATTAAGTCAATGGCAGGAAGGCCCATGGACAGACTTCCTGCCCTGCTGCCTACTGAGGCCCTTAAGGGGCAATTAAGGCCCAATTAAGGGCCTGTTCCTACTGCCGCTGGCATTAACCCAGCAGCGGGCGGGCCTATCACCACATGGGGAGCACGACATGCAAACCCATGTGGAGTTGTTTGCTGTCTCCTGGGGTGGGGGAGGGGGGACCCTCATACAAAGGCATTCAGTGCCTGATCGAGGGACCCAACACGGGAAGGGGGGTCCTGCTGACAGCCACCCCCCACCCTTGCTGCCGACCCCGCTACACACCCCTCCCGCCATCACTTACCTCTGGTCTGGGTCTCTCCACAATCCTGGTCCGGGTCTCTCCACAATCCTGGTCCTCTGGTAGTTGTCATTCTGGCAGCAGCCACCGCCTCCCCAGTGGCACTGCTGAGCAGAATAGCTGCCGGCCTCCGATTGGTCGACAGCTCTCAGCCAGCGAGACACCCCGCCCCTGGGGTCCTGATCCCCGGAAAGGCCCACCAGTGGCCTGTTCATTGTCTAACTGGCTTGTCATATGGCAGCCTTCCCCAAAGTAGGCAACAAAGTAGCTGTTGGCCGAGACCCGTCGCCTCCAGAAAATTCCCCCCCAGTGTTTCAATGACATCACTGTGGACTTCAGTGAGACAATGAGGCTGTAATGACAACATTCCCTTTACATGATAGCAACACTGCAATATCTATAAACCTATGTTGAAGGAATGTTCTAGGTGAAGTTCTCTAACAGTTGCCTCCTCCGTTTTATCTCAATGTACCTCCACTCCCATTCTCTCCCCACATACACCACCCTGCAAATGTATATTTAGTTGCTTTTAAACTGTAAAGGTTGCACAACCATTCGTAGTCTTGCTGTCCTGATCATGGTACAGGTTCGAGTGCATATCAGTGGCTTGATTGCAGTCTCACTAAATGCCTTCATTAAAGATCAGCTTCTTGTGCCTGTAGCCCCATACCACCTTCCATGGGAAAGCAATGCATGTATTCCATGCATGCGTTAAGAGTGCATGAAAATGTGTCAGGTGGTGAGTAGGTAAAAGGAGCTCCAAGTCACAGGACAAAGCTCCCAGATTAGGTCCGATTAACTGGATATTGATGAAGTATATGATCTTTTCCCAAAAAAATGGATCATTAGATTAGAGAAACAAGATTCAAGTTGGAGCTTTTTTAAAAAAAAGAACACTAACGTTCTCCTCCTCCCTTTCTCAATCTCCAGAATAATCTTCAATCACCCCACTTAGCTCAACAGGTCTCAACACTGGAGAAAGGCTTAGGCAGTGTGGTGGTTGTGGGAGATGGAAGCACTTCTGAATTTATCTTGTTTTTTTAAAATATCCTTTAAAGCTCTGACAACGACCATGGAATGCTAGTTAATGATTTAAACTGATGCAATGCCTCAGTAAAACCTTCTAAAGCCAGAGCCCAAATCAAGGAGACAGAGAAGCAGACATCACTGTTGATCAACGGTTCTTACGAAAAACTGCAACAGTTATCAATGACCTGACAGACCCAAACCTTCACAAGTTTTGGTTGTTAGAAGCCTGTCACAGAAACCATCACTTTTGTTTGGGCAGTAAGGGGTTTGTGCGTACATAACATTATGAGTTCACAGGTAGGCCTGTAGGTATAATACTTCAGCTGGAATATGCAGGCAGGTCATGTACCAAGTATGGAAGCTAGCTTCAATGCAAGGTGTGGTACTGAATGACGCAGAGCTGCCAGGTCTCAGGTATGATACTGAAAGATACAGATCGCAGATCCTAACAATAATTGGCTTCAGGAGCCCTGTGGTAGAGGAAGGGGGGGGAAAAGAGAAAAAAGAAAATCAACCTGATTTCCCTGCTCCTGGTCATCATCTGAAACACCTTGCAGGAAATTACCAATATATGGATATGATTGGGCTGAGCTGCAATGGGGAAAGCAACCGTCTGGTACCTTGCCTAAGTAGCTATTTTTCGTGGTTAAGCCAAGACTGTGACTCTCAGTGGATTATTTGATTACTGAAAGTATCAATCTGGGAACTAACCAGACCCTCAACTTGATAAGTGAACTCATTTTCAGAATCCTGTGCATGTCCAGTACTACACTGCAAACAATGAGTCCTCTTATGGACTCTGTACTCTGCTTAACACAGAGCTACAGATTTCAGAATGATAGCATTGTCCACTCAGTACAAACACAGCTAAATTTAGAGGAAACAGGAGCAAGTCTCCCAAAGTGTACCTACCCCAAATGGACTGCGGCAGTTCAAGAAGGCAGCTCACCACCACCTTCTCATGGACAATTAGGGATGGGCAATAAATGCTGGCCTGGTCAGCGATGCCCAAATCCCATGAATGAATTTTTAAAAAAAGCCTCTTCCCATCTCCTTTTACTTCCAGCTATCATAGAGATCCCAGCACTTTTCATGAGACATAAAATCTTTCTGAATGAGGCCAAACTGTTGTGGCTCGTGCTGAACTGCTCTAAAAGCTTGTCCTACATCTCAGAAGATTAATATCAGATGTTTCTGTAGTAACTCAGCCCAGTGCTCTGCACCCAAGAGCATGAAAGGATCTTCTAGTGAGAGGTCAGCAGACACTAAATGAGAAAGAAAAGGGAGCAGAGTAGGAGTTTAAAAGAAACTGCTCTTCCCTCAGGATTAAACCCTGACTGTCATTCTCTTGTCCTGTCACTAAAGCCTAGCCTCAGATAAAAGATGTTCTAAATGGGTTTTGGCATATAGAGAGAGGTCTAGAATGGAACTAAAATGGCTCAGGAGTCGAGGCCATTTCCACAGACGAGTGGCCCAAAACAGACACCTGGCTAGTGGGAAGTGTGGACGGGGGACTTTGTGCTTTGTGATGGTTTTGATGTTTTCCTTTGTACATTTGCAAATTTATTGCCTCTACGGCCACCCACAACGGTTGCCTGAGATTAATCCTCCATCTTTCCATCTACCAGGGTATGTGTTTTCTCCTAGTGGTGCTCATAACTTTCTTAGCTTAACTAATTCTTAACACAATTGCAGAGGAAATAACATTTTCAGAAAAGTCAAATTCACTAAAGTGCCAATGAAGAGATTCCAGGGAAACCAACATGTGGCTGTATTATCAAGGAAGAATAGGAGTTCTCCTGGTGTCCTGGCCAAGTCTGCTGATAGAAATTTCTCTTTACGTCAGTATGTAGATGATTTCACATTGTTAAAGAAAATTACAATTAAAAATGGCAGCTGCCATCTCTGGAAGGTGTGTGTGAAGCTTGCCAGATTCCTGTTTTCATGGAATCCTCTGCGTTGCTACTTTTTGAAGTCAGCTTGCAGTCTCAAACAAAATGACGACTCGCTCACTGAAATATTGTTCCCAAAGATTAATTTTGTATTAGTCCCACCCACCTATCAAATAGGCTTGAGCATTCTGGACAAACTGAAATAATTTGTCAGCATCTACATTAGTCTCCCTATAATCCTAAAAACAGCAAGAGTCAACATTATCTAGACTCTTTAGAATCTGAATATCACCTCTCAACATTTTTTAGGCATACAGTTTAGTCTGCACACAGTGGCCCAGGAATATGGTATTTTTTCACCCTTTCAAATGTTGGGAGAATGTAGTGAGCATTTTAAGTTTTCTCCAGTGGCTGTGATTCAGGGTTAATTATCACACATAGGCTCTGCTAACCATACACAGTACAAAGACACAAGCTTTTCCTCATAATTGGCTCAATAGATTTGTGAAAACTCCAGACTACACAGGTGTCAGGAAAAGACCAACCTGAAACAACCCCTTAAAAACCAACTTAAATAAAAGATTTACTGGTCATTCGTATTTATGGGATATTGTAGTGTGCAGTTTGCCTACACAACAATAGTCACTGTGTTCCAGATTCATCTTATGTGCAGAATTAGAAGAAATTTCTAAGCAATCTGATAAGGTGCTACATAAATGCAACGCTTTCTTTCTCAAGGTCTCTCTGACAAACTCTGGCAAAGGACTGGAAGACCTTGTTCACAACAGGCAAATTATGAGGTGATTTCAAATTAAAATGAGTAATTGGAATGAGCTGCAGTGTCACTTAGAGCATTTCCTTCTTTAACAGTCTGGTATTAATGCTGCTGCCCATCTGAATACTCACGAGATTGTCACTCCATTCCCTTGTTACCAATTTCATACTGTAATTGAAGTGGATAATTCTAATATGTTGGGTGCAGAGCCCTGGATAGAGAGTTACAGCTCATCACTTTCCCAGGACCTCAAATTATGAGACTCTTTATTTCTGCAGGTCTTTCCTCTTGAACTTTAAAAGGCTGTAGATTGCAAGTTTGGTGCTGTTTATTCACAATTTCATGATTTACCATGCATGCTCTCTCATTTTTTCTGTCTTGATTTGCCTTGTAGAAAGTGCCACTCATCTTAAGAGAATGCTTTAGTTTGGGTGAAGCGCCTAGGAAGCAGCAAGACAGATCTACTGAAGATAATTATTTTTACCATCTTGGGACAACATATAGACTGGCAGGTGGTTGGACCATAACATGCCTTTGTGCCTCCAGATCTCCCACCTCACTTGTCTCACATCCTTTCACTTCTCCTGCATGTAAAGTAAGTTTCTTTCCCTTATTAAAAGTTTTAGAAATTTACTGTTGATTAATTTTATTTTCTGCTTCTGTCATAGAAAGACAATTAAACAGAAAACATGCTGGGCAGTTGTGTTTATTAGATAGCAGCACTGAAGCACACAGGGAGTGATTGAAGACAGATTGAGTCCGTTAACTGCAATAGGCAGTTGTCAATGCTAATCACCTTGAAGCTCTGGAGCCAAGAAGAACTAACAGCAGAAAATCAATTTAAGAGCTGAAGAGAGGACAGGAAGAGAGACAACATCCAATTAGTAAACAGGATGGAAAAGGGGAGCAAGGTGAGGCAGTGGGTGGCAGGGTGCACGAGGGGAGCGAGGCGGGGCAGGGCGGCGGGGGGCACGAGGAGAACGAGAAGAGGAGGGATTCCAGAGCAAGAGGAGGGGTGTTGTGGTCCAACCACCTACCAGTCTATATATTGTCCCAAGATGGTAAAAATAATTATCTTCTGAAGATCTGGCTTCCTGCCTCCTATGAGCTTCAACCAAACGAAAGCATTCTCTGAGATGAGTGGCACTTTCTACAAGGTAAATCAAGACTGAGAAAAAATGAGAGCGCATGCATGGTAAAATATGAAATTGTGAATAAACAGCACCAAACTTGCAATGTACAACCTTTTAAAGTTCAAGAGGAAAGGGGAGGCGGTGGCGTAGTGGTATTGTCACTGGACTAGTAACCCAGAGACCCAGGGTATTGCTCTGGGGCATGGGTTCAAATCCCACCACAGCAGAAAGTGGAATTTGAATTCAATTAATAAATCTGGAATTAAAAAGCTAGTCTAATGATGGCCTTGAAACCATTGTCGATTGTTGTAAAAACCCATCTGGTTCACTAATGTCCTTTAGGGAAGGAAATCTGATGTCCTTACCTGGTCTGGCCTACATGTGACTCCAAACCCACAGCACTGTGGTTGACTCTAACATGCCCTCTGAAATGGCCTAGCAAGCCACTCAGTTGTATCTAACCGCTACGAAGTCAATAAAAAGGAATGAAACCGGACGGGCCACCCGGCATCGACCTAGGCACCGGAAACGACAACGGCACACCCAGCCCTGACAACCCTGCAAAGTCCTCCTTACTAACATCTGGGGGCTTGTGCCAAAGTTGGGAGAGCTGTCCCACAGACTAGTCAGGCAACAGCCTGACATAGTCACACTCACGGAATCATACCTGACCGACGATGTCCCAGACACTGCCATCACCATTCCTGGGTATATCCTGTCCCACCGGCAGGACAGACCCACAGGTGGTGGCACAGTGGTATACAAGAGGGAGGGAGTTGCCCTGGGAGTCCTCAACATCAACTCTGGACCACATGAAGTCTCATGGCATCAGGTCAAACATGGACAAGGAAACCTCCTGCTGATTACCACCTACTGCCCTCCCTCAGCTGATGAGTCAGTACTCCTCCATGTTGAACAGCACTTGGAGGAAGCACTGAGAGTGGCAAGGAAACAGAATGTACTCTGGGTGGGGGACTTCAATGTCCATCACCAAGAGTGGCTCGGTAGCACCACCACTGACTGAGCTGGCCAAGTCCTAAAGGGCATATCTACTAGACTGGGTATGCGGCAGGTGGTGAGGGAACCAACAAGAGGGGAAAACATACTTGACCTCGACCTCACCAATCTGCCTGCCGCAGATGCATCTGCCATGACAGCAAGGTAGGAGTGACCATCACACAGTCCTTGTGGAGACGAAGTCCCGCCTTCACATTGAGGATACCCTCCATCGTGTTGTGTGGCATTACCACCGTGCTAAATGGGATAGATTTCGAACAGATCTAGCAATGCAAAACTGGGCATCCATGAGGCGCTGTGGGCCATCAGCAGCAGCAGAATTCTACTCAACCACAATCTGTAACCTCATGGCCTTGCATATACCCCACTCTACCATTACCATCAAGCCAGGAGACCAACCCTGGTTCAAAGAAGAGTGCAGGAGGGCATGCCAGGAGCTGCACCAGGCATACCTCAAAATGAGGTGTCAACCTGGTGAAGCTACAACACAGGACTATCTGCGTGCCAAATGGCATAAGCAGCATGCAATAGACAGAGCTAAGCGATCCCATAACCAACGGATCAGATCGAAGCTCTGCAGTCCTGCCACATCCAGCCGTGAATGGTGGTGGACAATTAAACAACTAACTGGAGGAGGTGGCTCCACAAATATCCCCATCCTCAATGATGGGGGAGCCCAGCACATCAGTGCGATAGAGAAGGCTGAAGCATTTGCAGCAATCATCAGCCAGAAGTGCCGAGTTGATGATCCATCTCGGCCTCCTCCTGAAGTCCCCAGCATCACAGATGCCAGACTTCAGCCAATTCGATTCACTCCGCGTGATATCAAGAAACGACTGAAGGCACTGGATACTGCAAAGGCTATGGCCCTGACAATATTCCGGCAATAGTACTGAAGACCTGTGCTCCAGAACATGCTGCTCCCCTAGCCAAGCTGTTCCAGTACAGCTACAACACTGGCATCTACCCTGCAGTGTGCAAAATGGCCCAGGTATGTCCTGTACACAAAAAGCAGGACAAGTCCAACCCGGCCAATTATCGCCCCATCAGCCTACTCTCAATCATCAGTAAAGTGATGGAAGGGGTCATCAACAGTGCCATCAAGCGGCACTTGCTTAGCAATAACCTGCTCAGTGACGCTCAGTTTGCGTTCTGCCAGGGCCATGCAACTCCTGGCCTCATTACAGCTTTGGTTCAGTTTAGTTTAGAGATACAGCACTGAAACAGGCCCTTCGGCCCACCGAGTCTGTGCCGACCATCAACCACCCATTTATACTAATCCTACACTAATTCCATATTCCTACCACATCCCCACCTGTCCCTATATTTCCCTACCACCTACCTATACTAGGGGCAATTTATAATGGCCAATTAACCTATCAACCTGCAAGTCTTTGGCATGTGGGAGGAAACCGGAGCACCCGAAGGAAACCCACGCAGACACAGGGAGAACTTGCAAACTCCACACAGGCAGTACCCAGAATTGAACCCTGGTCGCTGGAGCTGTGAGGCTGCGGTGCTAACCACTGCGCCACTGTGCCGCCCTAAACATGGACAAAAGAGCTGAACTCAAGAGGTGAGGTGAAAGTGACTGCCCTTGACATCAAGGCAGCATTTGACAGAGTATGGCATCAAGGAGCCCTAGCAAAACTGAGGTCAATGGGAATCAGGGGGAAAACCCTGCACTGGCCGGAGTCATACCTAGCGCAAAGGAAGCTGGCTGTGGTTGTTGGAGGTCAATCATCTGAGCTCCAGGATATCACTGCAGGAGTTCCTCAGGGTAATGTCCTAGCCATCTTCAACTGCTTCATCAATGACCTTCCTTCAATCAGAAGGTCAGAAGTGGGGATGTTCGCTGATGATTGCACAATGTTCAGCACCATTCGTGACTCCTCAGATACTGAAGCAGTCCATGTAGAAATGCAGTAAGACCTGGACAATATCCAGGTTTGGGCTGATAAGTGGCAAGTAACATTCGCGCCACACAAATGCCAGGCAATGATCACCTCCAACAAGAGAGAATCTCACCATCTCCCCTTGACATTCAACAGCATTACCATCGCTGAATCCCCCACTATCAACATCCTAGGGGCTACCATTGACCAGAAACTGAACTGGAATAGCCAAAAAATACTGTGGCTGCAAGAGCAGGTCAGAAGCTAGGAATCCTGGGGTGAGTAACTCACCTCCTGACTCCCCAAAGCCTGTCCACCATCTACAAGGCACAAGTCAGGAGTATGATGGAATACTCTCCACTTGCCTGGATGGGTGCAGCTCCAACAACACTCAAGAAGCTCAACACCATCCAGGACAAAGCAGCCCGCTTGATTGGCCCCCCATCTACAAACATTCACTCCCTCCACCACCGACGCACAGTGGTAGCAGTGTGTACCATCTACAAGATGCACTGTAGCAATGCACCAAGGCTCCTCAGACAGCACCTTCCAAACCCGCGACCTCTACCAACTAGAAGGACAAGGGCAGCAAATGAATGGGAACACCACCACCTGCAAGTTCCCCTCCAGGTCACACACTATCCTGACTTGGAACTATATCGTCATTCCTTCATTGTCGCTGGGTAAAATCCTGGAACTCCCTTCCTAACAGCACTGTGGGTGCACCTACCCCAAATGGACTGCAGCGGTTCAAGAAGGCCTTCTCCACCACCACCTTCTCAAGGGCAATTAGGGATGGGCAATAAATGCTGGCCTGGCCAGCGATGCCCACATCCCATGAATGAATAAAAAAAGGAAAGACCTGGAGAAGTAAAGAGTTTCATAGTTTGAGGACCCGGGAAAGTGATGAGCAGTAACGCTCTCTATCCAGGGCTCTGCACCCAAGATATTAGAATTATTCACTTCAATTATAGTAAGAAATTGATAACAAGGGAATGGAGTGGCAATCTGAGTATTCAGATGGACAGCAGCATTAACGCCAGACTGTTAAAGCAAATACTCCAAGTGTCACTGCAGCTCATTCCAATTACTCATAATTTTAGTTGTTCAGAGTTTGCAGCATATCATTCAAACGACATAGGAATGGGCAGTGGAGTCGAAGAGGACAAGTGTGTGCCAGCTGACTAGGCCCAATTTTTCCAAAGTCAGTTCACTGTCCTATTATAGCTTACGTGCTTCAAAAGGGAATTAATTGGATAAGCACCCAAATAGAAAATTTGCAGAGCCATGGGGAAAGGGTAGAGGGAGTGAGACTAGCTGAGTTGCTCTTGTAGAGGGCTGGCACAGAGATGGTGGGCAGGATTTTGTGCTGGAGGTGGAGCTCCCGGCATAGAGCCGAAAAGGCAGAGTCTGCCTTTTCGTGCCCCCCCCCCACCCCCCCGAGAGTGATCCTCCAGTCTTTTTGAGTCAAAGTTTTGAGGTGGGATCCCGTCCCTTTAAAGCCTCAAGAGCTGCCTGCCAATCAGAGGGCCAGCAGCTCAGCAGTATCGGTAGCGTCATCGGGGGCGGTGGCTACTGCCGGTACCTGCAGAGGACCAGTGGTGGAATCCCAGAACAGAGGTAGGTGAGCCGGGGTAGCCAGGTCCATCCAGAAGGCTCCAGCAAGGGGGTCTGGGCTGTGTGGTCATTCAGTCGTGGGGGGCGGGGGGGGGGGGGGGGGGGTGGTAAACCTGTTCCCGGTGGGGGCCCTGCGTGAGCCACAAATTGCCTAGGGAGGAGGGACCACCCCTCCCCGTGCAGTGCAGCACCCTCCCCCATCCCGCCCCCGCTGAAGATCCCAGCAGCAGTGGGAAAAGGCCCTTAATTGGCTGTTAATAGGCTATTTAAGGGCCTCAATTGGCATGTAGGCAGGAAGGCTGTCATCAGCCTATCCTGCCCCTGGGAAGATAGCTGGGTGACAAGCCCTCTGCCCCGTTAAGCCCCCCTCACCACCCATCGCAGTACTCCATGCTACCCACGCCTCCAACTCCACCTTCGGGGGGGCCCATAAAATCCCAACTGATGGGTCAAATAGTGTCCTTCTGTGCTGTGTGTCATTCTATGATTCTATAAAAGAAACAAGGGGCTGAATTTTACCTTAGGCGGACAGGAATTCGCCACCGACGTAAAAGTCGGTGGAGAACCGTCTTCCGCCTAGCGTGGGGATCCATCCCGTATTTTATGAGTCCCCGGGCTTTAATTGTCCCGAGGCGGGACCTCCACCCGCCTGCGGGAGGAAGTCCCGCCTCAATGAGCTTCCAGCTAATCAGCGGGCTGACAGCTCTTAGTTCCAGCAGTGCCACCAGGAGCAGTGGCCACTGCTGGGACTGCAGCCCAGCCGACCTGATGGAGCCAGGAATCCAGGTAAGTTGGGCATGCCTCACCTTCCCTGGTGAGGCTGGAGTGGTAGTCTGGGGGGAGGGAGGGCGTTTTGTGTCCCGGGGGTGGGTTGGGAGGCGGGGGCGGCCCTCAATCGGGCACCCTGTGCCTGACTGCCATGGCCGCCCCCCTCACCCCCGGGGCGCGGTAAGGCCGGCAGTTTTCGCTGGGCGGCCTTTCACATCCCCAGCACGCCCGCTTGCCACGGGTACCCATGGCGACGGGTGCGGGCCCTTAAGTGGCTAAGTGGCCGCTTAAGGGCATTGATTGGCCTCGGGTGGGCGAGCTGTTGCCTCCCCCCACCATAAAATCGACCAGAGGCGGGAGCGGGGCAGGTAAGCCTCCCGGAGCCTCCCGCTCAATTTTACACCGCCGCCATGCCACCAACCAACCCGATGGGGCAGCATAAAATTCAGCCCAAGATCTGTCATTTAGTTGGCACAATCTGCCAGGAGGTAGGTTTTTTGGGCATGAAAATGGAATTAACTTTAGACTCGACCTTCCCTTTCTAGCAATTAAAATCTCAGTTATTAGCACTCAACAATCTCTCTTCAATTGTTTTAAATTCAGTCTCGTCTTTTCAAGGTATATCCAATTTGAATTTTTTCAGGAATGCTGCATTTTTTTTTAAAGAAGGAATTTAGTTTTTCTCAAGGTGGGAGGATGGAAACAAGAATTGTTTCTTATTGTGAGGGGAAATGAGTTCATAATACACAAGAAATGCATTTCCTCCATCCCTACCCAATTACTTGAGAGGCGGGGAGCAAGATAGAAAATAATTCAGATGAAGTCATGACGAAACTATACAGTACTCTGGTCAGACCGCAGCTCGAGTACTGTGATCTGTTCTGGTCAATGAGACACAAGAAAGACATCCAAGCATTGGAAGTCATGCAAGAAGAACCACAAAGCTGGCCCCTAGTGTTAGAGATTCGAATTATGAGGCACGACTGGAGAAACTTGGGCTTGTCAGCCTTGAAAGGAGCTGTTCGAAGAGTGACAGATAGTGGTATATAACATCATGATATGGGAAAGGTAGAACCAAACAATTACTTTAAACTAAACAGAGAGTAGAAGGTGCCCGTCACAGGTTTAAATTACTAAAAAGCAAGTTTAGAACGGATCAATGAAAGGAGTAGAACACCAGATATAATATTAGAGATAAAACCCTGGAATCATTTAAGAAGCAATTAGATGCTGCAATTAGGGAACTACAGGGACATTAGAGATGGATCAGCTAAGATGAGCTGAATAGCCTTCTTCATCTGTAATTAACTTGCGATATTAAGTATAAGAATTCAGCTATTTGATCCAATGAATTATCCAATCAAATTGTTGTAACCATTAAATCTTGTTGCCTAATTGGATGTTTTAAATCAAATGAGTTGATTCTGCAGTGTCAGGTTAAAGGGAGCATGCTCTATTGAAAATTATTTTTAAAAACTGTAGAGTTTTATTTCCTCTGTACACTATTTCCCTGCATAATTTAATACATTCCCATGAAACTCCTGTTTCTGCTCCTGAAACCCAGTCACAAATTCACTTATTTAAAAACAAATACATAACAGAGGAAGTTAAATGCCATTAGTTATAATTTACACCATCAAAAAGCACCCCCAGTAATGACACATACAATTCTGGTTACCCTCCCTCCAAGCCACCCACAAAATGAGCGAAAGTCTCATTTTGGGCTTTTAATGTTGTCAAAACATATAATTTAGTCAAGTTTGGGGTATATTTTAGTGCATATTTCATGCAGGAAAATCAAAAACATAAAGCTACTTGTAAATTTTCAAAGTGATCGTAAATATTTAAAAATAAATGTAAATGAATCATAGAATCACAGAATGGACATACAAAAGGAGGTCATTCCACCCTCCACGTCCGTGCCGGCCCTTTACAACAGTAACTCAGCTAGTCCCACTCCCCCAACTTTTCCTCGTAGGCCTGCAAATTTTCTCTTCAGGAAATTTGCCAATTCCCTTTTGAAAGTCACGACTGAAGTTGCTTCTCCCACACTCTCAGGAAGTGCATTCCAGATACTAACCACTCACTGCGTAACCATGTTTTTCATGTCGCCTTTAGTTTTTTTTCCTATTCACCTAAAAATCAGTGTCCTCTGGTTCTCGACCTTGCTGTCAAATGGAACAGTTTTTTTCCTAACTACTCTGTCCAGACCTCCCCTGATTTTGAAATCCTCTATTAAATCTCCTTTCAACCTGCTCTTCTCCAAGGAGAACAGCCCCAGCATCTCTAATCCATCCAACTAACTGAAGTACCTCATCCTGAAAACATTCTCGTAAATCTTTTTTGCACCCATTCTAATGTCTTCACATCCTTCCAAAAGTGTGGTGTTCAGAATTGGACATAATACTTCAGTTGAGGCTGAACCAGTGTTTTATAAAGGTTCAACATTTTCACCAAATAAGAGTGTTGACAAACTGAGGGATTGTCAATTATTCAGTTTGCTTCAGCCACAACTCAAATTATTTGCACCTAAATGTGAAGTTAAAAGGTTTTATCTTTACTAGAGAGGTTATAAAGTACATCCCCACATTTCCTCCTGGATATAGCAAACCTCAAGGAATCTACTGAGATGCAGCTGGATTTTAACAGGACCTGCTCAGATGTACTTCATTTGTACTCTAGATATTTGCAATTGGCTTCCCAGCCCCTACCTCAAATCACCCTGAGCCATGCAACATATCAAGAACACAGGAGGTGCAACCACCCACTAAAGTCCTGCCTGCCCTATCAATCACTTGGGTCAGGTACAGTGCTGGTTACATGCAACATAAAGTTTCCTCCACACTGCACTCTCTCCAGCATCCATTACTGCACCCTTCTGACATTTCAATTGCCCTGCACTCACATCCTTGAGCCTCTGTGCAAATTTTATGCTGGGACCCTTGCACACTGAGATAATGAAACTACCCAAACATTGTTTTTATTTTGAGTGTAGGACCTTACAACCAACACACCATAGAGATTTTCATGCTATTAGTCTGGCTGCATCTGAATCCAGGGTACCATCTAACACAGGATGCTACATAGTCATGGGTGATCTTTCAAATAATTCTTGTTCACTCAGTCACGGAGCGTTTATTTCATGTAGAATGTATCCAATGGTCTGTCAAACTGACCATGGCCAACTTGTCTTTGATTTCATTGTTCAGAATTCCACATTATTACAATCTAATCAGTGTCATCCCCAGCCCAATGGGTACTCACAGATGATGAAGTAATCCTTGTTTCTAGCGAACTCTAGCCCCATGTAGTTGGGGCTAAACTCCTGGAATTTGATAGTGAATTTTATTTCCTTATCAGGTTTGTTGCACGCGACAAGCAAGTGGGGGTTAATGACAGTGCTGCATGCCTCTGCCTGTGCCTGGGTCACCAGGTACAGCTTGTAATATTCATACTGGTCTTGATTGCTCATTTTCGGACAGATTATATCCAGCTTGTCGCCGATCTCTGGGTACAACACCAGACCTTTCCCAGCTTGGAACCTAAAAAAAGGATTAAGAGGAGTTATAAGTTTGGTGTTTTAACAGAACAGAGTTTCCACCACTCACCACCAATGAGAGATATCATAGAACCTTTTGAAGCCCAGCTACTGTAATGTCTACTACTGCACTGTAAAAGCTGCCTGACATTGATCCTATGTAATATAACTAGATACTTGAAAATATGGGGAAAAGCACAAATATTCTCTTCCCTCATGATTTTCTCCAACCATCTTCCTGGGATACAGGATATGTCAAACCTAATCCTGTATCAATCTCCACTCACAAACACTTTACAAGAGAAGAGAGACTAGTAGCATAAAACCGTTCAGATTTTCCTCTCCTTAGCCCAGAATGACTGAGGCCAACTGTCGTACGGCTCTGGCTGAGATCAATTAATTCAGCAGAGACCAGGATCAAAGTATGGCATTCCTGGTCTGTAGAGCTCATTACCACTAATTAGTGTATTGAACCATAGGGGCCACTTAAAATCTAAGGGTTTAAGTAACACTTCCTCCACTTTACTATACATAAATGCAACATTTCTATTACCAGTTAAATTAGGCCAAAATATCACTGCTCATCAAATCATCCAGAGTGCACTGAAAACCCACAGTAAAATACAGACTGTGGACATCAGGGAATATCACCTTGCATCAAATGCAATGCCAGCCACACCACAAACATTCTAAGCACTATTAAAAGGTTTTTTTCTTTAAAAAGCTAGCTGGCTTCCCTGATGTTTTTAAGAGTGAGCTAAAAGCCAGGAAGATCCTGGTTTGATTCATGATCTGCGATGATGTTGTTGATCTCAGCTGCACTAACAGCTGGGCTGTTACAATTAGCCTGAGTGCCCCATGGCTAAAGAAAGGAAAAGAAATGAGCCAGGATTGCTGCAGCTGACCAAAATCCAGTGACCTCTGCTGGACGGCGCAGCGAGAACCTAACTCAGCAGTGATGCACCATGATAAAACAACCCATGTATACGCGCTGTCCGGGCCTGCATATTAGAATCAGTGCTTGGACAGGAGATAGTATGGCAACCATTACCTGCAGAACAGTATCCCAGCACAGCTGATATCTTCAGAAGAGACAGAAAAATATCTGGAGTGGGTAGTTTGTATCTGCAGTGTAAACTCAGTCAAGAACGTAACTTTGTGCCTTTATTGGCCCGACATCATAACAAATACTTCATTGACTGTAAATTGCTTTGAGGCATCCTGAGGTTGTGAAAGACACTATATAAATGCTTTCTTAACCCAGATAGCATGCTGACAGTCAGGCACAGAGCAACAAACATACCGATACACAGAAACATTGGCTCAAATACATACGAATGCACACGTATGGGAAGCAGGAATCTAACCAACGGTATATCTGACAATGAGAGGGGAATACAGTTAAAATAGGCTCAGCCTCCCTCCTAAGCTTCAATCCAAATGGAATTTGGTGGAACCCCATTCAAGCTCTGGGTTCAGTACAGAAAGTGGAAGAAAAATATGTGAACTACAAATCCTGCAACATCCCTGGGGAAGATATCAATTAATAACTGATATCATAGTCACATGCTTGTCAAGTAGCTCTGGGGTTCATTGCATGGTCTGTAGAGCCTCTTGCAGTATTGTATATAGTGAGGAGCATGGCCCCTGGGTGATTCCCAATGACTTCTCGATTTGGGAAGGAATCTTTCTCATTACTTTTTCCTTTACTGTTTCTTTATCCCAGAGTTGTACAGGCTTTCTTCGGCCAGGGTTTGATTCAGAGTTTTCTCTATTATGGATTACCCAATACCAGTAGATACCTATAATGTTGCACAGTTTTACATATTAGCATGGGGATCCTTGATGACACTGGATCATTCCTTCTCAGAGTCATTTTAAGGTTTTTTTTTATTCCATTGATCTTTAAGTTTTGAAACCTATTGGATTCAGTAGATCCCCAGCAATAGGAAGAAGGACAAAAGTGCAAAGAAGCCCCTGAGATCCAATACACAAGTTCCTCCTGATGGCTCAGCAGTAAGGGACAAAAAGTCCTGGGTTAGATTCCAGCTTACTGCTATATTAACTAGTCTCAGCCAGATGGTTGTTAGATAGACTGAAATTGTTTTCAGTGCCCCTGGGCTAAGTTGATTTCATAACTCTCCCTGTAAGGTACTTGTAAATGACAAATAGATGAGGGAGGGACAGGGTCAAGCTTGCTATGCAGTCTCCCACAGTTGACAACATCCAGCTTGACACATGAAGCAAGGTCACTTGAGCAAACTACCAGAGGATACCCAACGCCTTCAGGAGAGAAAGGAAACTGGAGTTAAAAGAAGAGATTGGACTAAACTCATTGTGCTGAATTTTCTTCCAGTGTGGACACGTCATAGGTTCTAATCATCCCATTGACTCCATTACAGCCACAAAGGAATGGAGCAGCAGCTGGCTGGATTATATCCCAACTATCTGATATCGCTGCTGCTCTACATGACTGGATGCAATGCTTAAAGTTCAGGATGTTTCTTGGATTAAGGTTTTATGGAGACAGATGGTTATCACAAGCAAACAGTTTAAACTCAGTATTTCATTCCAATTCCCCACCCAAAGCTTCAATGTGTTTTAGTTATCATTTATAGAGAGTAGCCTGTGATGTTTTTAAAATTATCTTGATAACTGAGCACTTTTTTTTTTAAATGTCCCCCTAGTTCACAATTAAGCACTTTAATGGGTCAGATATGTGTGTTTTTCTTAGTCCACTGGTAAGCACTTGAAGTTAAACAAACCATCTGGTAAACTCATAACTTGATTCCTTACAAGAACGTTGCGGTAACCCTATCAGCTTTTACAGAGCTCAAACATGACCAAAGGAGTCTTATCAAATACTGAGATCCCACTTGCGCAAAACTGCCTTTGCCTAATGTTTTATTGTATTATACAATATACATTTTAGCAGGTCTCACCAGAAATCAGGTGATATGCTGCTTTGTAACAATATCAACATTATAGCATGGAATGTATAGGGTTGCTGCTAAGGTATTTTCCTTTAGAGCCACAATGTTGAATTGCTGTAACTGTAAAAAATCTGAGGTCCATCAGTGTTTAATTGTTCAGTGAATTAAGTTTACAGTTTGGAAGGTAATTGCAGATTTCCATTTCCGGATAGTCCAAATTCTAGTGGCCCTGGCTACCAAGAACATTTGGAACTCCTTGGTACAGGCATTTGTCAGCCACCAGATTGTAATAAATCTACCAACTTTGTCTTGGAAATATATGAAGGGGAGAGGGGAATGCTGTTTCTTATATTTATGTGTATTGTCCACAAAAAAGAACTTGCATTTATACAGCGCCTTCACGTTCTTTCATGACCTCAGCACATCCCAAAGTGCTCTAGAGCTAATTAAGTACACTTGACTTCCCTATCTGTTCACTTTTTCTGTGGACAGCTGGTATCAGAAATAAGCCTCTTGCGTAGAGTTGGTTGAGGGTTGGGAGTAGAGCAGTGGGTGTGAACTCATGACTTAACATTCCACTTGTGCAAAGTATTCACACAACCATTAGACTGCTATCGAACTTAGTAGCATTTCAGCCTTTTAAGAAATGGTGGTCGTCAACAACCCTAGATCATCTGACAAGATCAAAGTGCAGTTGGTTAAGGACCAACCTAGAATGCAGCAGCAGTAAAGCAGAAACTCCCATGTAAAATGAGCAGAGGTGTGTGAATGCCACAAAATTTTAAATAATCATTCCATCTTCTTTTATGGCTACTCACATTTTATCTCCTTCCAATATCTCCCCAGTCTCTTATGACAGTGGGAACTCACACTGCCCTATGCTTCCACAGATGCCGGCTGCTCTCTGGTAACTCGCCCAAGTGGTATTTGATACGGGTCTTCTCAGCCGAACAATGAATGTTAACAGGGTTCTTTTTACTGGAACAAATCTCACAGCTGAGGCCAATCCTACCCTGACCTAATGTCCACACGTACAAATTTTCTAATGGGTCACTGGATAGTGATCAAGAGTCTCTACCCTGGCTAATTTCTACCTCTTCACCACAACGTGTTAACTCAGCACAGTGTGTGACTGAAGCTGGGATCTTACTGATCAGTATGACTTAGTACCACAACAAGGGGCACATTTAGCCTATTCAGCTATAAATTTTTTTCTTTTTCTCTTTTACACACAACCAATTTAAGTTATCAAACGTATGTTGCACATATGACGCAGAAATTCACATAAAGGGAAGGTTTGGTCACTTCATTTTATGTTTAGACAGTGAGAAAAGTCACTACCACTACCAGAGTAATCCAAGTACAGTGCTGTTTATGTATCCTTTAAATACAACCCAATAAAATATGGTTGAGTCACACTGACTGTTTAGTCTCTTTCTTTACTTGATCTCATTGAGCACAAAGTGCAGATCAGCAAAATCTTAAATGTTTCCCATTCCTGATTTTTCTCAATATGTCTACATTTCTTTGTCAGGATATTGCATGCACAGGGGAAGAGGCAGAAGAATATGTTCCTTTGGAAGAGCTTTGACTTTGCAAGCTTCACATCTCTGAAGTGTGTTTGGATGTTTTACTAAGTTGGATACACTATACAAATGCACATTCTTGTTGCTGTTGTTCCTCACAGGTGTTGAACACTGACAGAAAGCAGCATCTGATAACCAGCCTGGGACCTACAGAGAGACCTTGTCTCTACCTGATTCACCCACTCTTTTTTTTCACCTTTGCTGCATCCATGAGGAACTATGAAAGCAGAACTGTGCCTTAACAAACCTAACACAGCAACAAACTACTGACTGACAAATGTGTCCAATGTCACCAGAAGCCACCTGGAAGCATCTGCATACATCAAAGTTAAGTGCTGGTGTCACCTTCATAGCCACAGACAAGGCAGTGTCCTTGTGGAAAGAGGCTGCAGCTGGCATATCTCAGTTGTGGTGTCAGGGGAAAATGCAGCCATCTCAGACACTAACAACTAAAAAGTTTGGATAGATCGTCTGTTGTCTGTAGATCCAATTGTTGCTAACTTTTCTTGGTTTCCATTCTTTCCTACTCCATATCCTCATTATCTTGTTTCTTCAAAGTACAGGAACAATGGAAACCAAGAGGGAAATCTCTTTCACTATACACAGCTCCTCTTAAATTATCAGTATGTTTCACAACATACACATAAATGTACAGAAAATGCAGATTCATAGTGAAAATGACTTCCTAGCCAAAACAGTGTTGCAGAATCACAATCCCATGTGGCTTTTCCCCTTCCTATCTGTGGGATGTGATATAAAAATCACAAGATAATTACAGATGAGTGACAACATTTGGCCAGTTTTACTCCATCCATCCAGATTGACCCTAAAGTCCTCCATCACAGCATCTAATTGGTTCTTAAATAATTCCAGAGTTTTTGCCTCCACTACTCTATATGGGAGTCCACTGCACATGCTGATTATTCTTTGTTTGATACAAAACTTCCTGTTAATCAGTCCAAAATTTACCATTTGATAGATTTAAACCTATGATTGCATGGTATACTCTCACAGGTTAAATAAAATTTACAGAATTACCCCTTTTGTATGATTTGCAAACTTCTATATCTTTATAAGTTACCTTTCAGATGGATCCTTACAAAGCTGAAGAACCAATAGTTCTCTAGTCTTTCCTCATAATTATGGTCCCCAAGAATGGGATCAGTCTTATGGCTCTTCTCTACATTGCCTCCATGTTTGAATGTATCCCTTGTGTCTCAGTGAACAGAACTGGCTGCAGTGCTCAAGATGCAGTCTGACTAGAGCATAGTTTGACTATGATGGGTGGTGGTTGTAAGGTTGGGGGAGATTTCAATGATGGAGAGGGGCAAGGCGATGAAGGGTTTTAAATACAAGGATGAGAATTTTAAATTTGAGGCATTGGAGGACTGGGAGTCAATGTAAGTCAGCAAAGATGGGGGTGATGAGTGATTGGGACTAACTTGCAAATGGAAAACATACCAACTGGTGTAATAGTGCGCACTATTGATGCATAAGGGTGTGCTCTTCAGAGATTGAGACGAAGGCACAGTGTTAAGGCAAAGCAGAGGGAGTTTCACTCTGCACCTATCCCATGCTATACCTAACTTGGAACAACTTAATGCCACATGGTCTCGCTGTCGTCAAGATTGGTAAAGGGCCTGCCGCCATCAGGGTTGGTGACGGTCTCCTCCGTATCGATCTGCATTGTGTCTCCCCCCACATCCACCCACCACCACCACCTCCCCCCACCCACCCCCGCCACCGTTCCTGGCGGTGGAGCGGCTTTAAAATCCAGCCCTATGGCTAGGGTTTTGAGGCCCCGAGGTGGGTCGGAGATGGGGGGGGTAGGCACGGAGTGGCGTGACAGATGGTGGGGCCCATCGCCCAGCAATCCTCCCGGGGATGCGATAGACTGATGACGGCCTTCCCACCCAGAGGCCAATTGAGGCCTTTATGTGGCCTATTAATGGTCAATTAAGGGCCTCTGCCCACCCTTCACCACTAGGATCATACCAGCAGTGGGGTGGAGGTGGGGGGGGGGGGGGGGGGAGAAAGAGAACCTCTGCCAGGCAGGGAGGATGCCCTGTAAAAAGAGGTGCCCTGTCCACAGGCTTGGCGTGGGTGGGGGCAGGCTCCCTCCTTCATGGGCAATTTGTGGCCCACAGTGGACCCCCACCAGGAACAACTTCACCCTCCAAGATTCCCCTTCCCACTGGACTGCACGACCACCCCTGCCACCCCCCACCATTGCCAGGGGCCTTTGGACTGGCCCCAGCAACCCCACCTCGAATACCTCTGTTCCAGGGTTCCACCACTGGGCCTGGGGCCGAGGCCTCTGCAGTACCAGCAGTGGCCACCACTCCGCGTGGCACTGCCGATACTGCTGACCTGCCGACCCTCTGATTGGGTGGCAGCTCTTGGAAGCGGGATCCCCGTCCCTTTAAAGTCTTTGAAGGGACGGGGATCACGCCTCCTAAAACTTTGATTCAAAAAGACCGGAGGATCGCTCGAGGGGCTGGGGGTGGGTGGTAGCACAAATGGACAGAGGTGGCGTCACTCCGACCTTTTAAGCCCGATACCTGGAGCCCCGCCTCCAGCACAAAATCCAGCCCTATGTGCCTGAAATGGAAAGTGGTCCATTTCTAAAAAAAAAAATGCCCCTCAATAAGATAAGTACAAAGTTCATGTATAAAAACAAAGGAGTTTTGATAATGTGGCAGCTTCATTAAAACTGAATGCATAAATCCAATGTATTCTTCCCCAAGGGCAGAAAACAGACAGCATCTAGTAAAGGAGGATGTACAGACAAAACACAGACAGTGTACAGTAGAGTAGAAAGATCAACATGGTATTCTTAAACTAATCGTGCTGTATAGCTTAACCTCCTCATCCCTTTTCCAACATCCAGCCTCAACTTGGCTCACCGACTTCAGGGTCAGTCACACTACTAAACGTACTAAACAGCCTCTGCCAACTTATGCAGGAACCAACAGGTTTCTGTTTATACCTAAATAAGAAGCATATTTCTCTGTAAATGTTCCTTAACTGGTCCAGGTCATGCCGCCACCTTCCCCTGTTTACATTCCCGTCCAGCACTATTCTCTATCAGATGCCAGTCAAAGGTGAAGACAGGCAAATTCAGCAGCTATTCACAAGACCCAAACTATTTGAAAAAGTAGGCATCCATTGCTGCCAGAACAAGGCAAGTCAGCCTTTGAGGGAACTACAGTGCGTAATTGGCTACTGCAGCTTTATAAAAAGCAAACACAGCCACACACACACACCCCTACACTGACTCCATGTCATTGACTGCAGCCATACAGTATTTTCACCATTGACACTAAAGCAATGGAAGTGATTTGATCTCCAGAGACCAAATTACATCAGAGAGTCACTATCTTATGGGCTATTGATCCTCAGTATAAAATTGAAGAGTGGGGAATCAGATCCCCTTCCTCTTATCAATGGGAATTACCAGTGATATTTAGGAATAGCAGAAAGAAGGAATAGTAGAGAGAGCAACACATGGAGGTTATGGGCCTCTCTATGTGGCTCTCATAAAACCACTTAAGTTCCAGAGACATGCACACACAGAATCAAGCCAACAGATTGGGACTTTACTGGTACCTCTTCTAGGTAATCAGTCTGACCACATAATAAGCCTACTGAATTGGAAATAAGTAGGCTTTGTACAGTATAATGTAGCTGAGGTTGAGCAAGATTGACCCCAGAAGTAGATTTATGCAAATGGCATGCTCTGGATACATCAAAATTTTCACTGTCATCTCCTGTCTTAGCACTGGTTAATGCAGGGGTGAGTGCATTATCCTTCCTCCAACCAATCCCCCGCCCCGCCCCCCCCCCCCCCCCCATCACTTGCCTTTGTTCCTTTGTTTTGTTTTTAAATAGCTCCACCTCACTAGAGAATGGTCTACAGCTTAGTCTAAACAGCAATTTCCAGCAATTGTAATGAGAAAAGAAATAGAGGGAAAAGAAAAAGGGAAAGGAAAGAAAGAACTCCAACTACAAAGAGTTAACATTGTTATGAAAAGAGAGAGCGGGAGGGAGACAAGGGAAAAACAAGTTGAGGAGAGAGTGCAATTTCCCAGGAGGCTCAACAGGAATTTAATGTCACTTCAATTATATCAAAATCTATTTATAGTTATTCCTCTCTGTAAGCATGTGCTTGTGCCCTTTAGCGTTAATAACGCAGTGTATATGTCTCAGGAGGCAAAGAGGAATTTCAGCGGCACAGAGCATCGGGACCATCATTTTGATTCTGACCGCAGGGGACAGAGCTCTTAACTTACCTACAAAGGCCAGCACTGAGCTTTAGCCATTGTTGATCCCCATGGACATTGCTCAGACATTGGGGAAAATCTGCATCCAGAATGAGAAAGCATGAACATAAGTTTGCTGTAACTGGCCACGTACAATACAGAAAAAGGAAATAAATTGTATTTGTATAGTTTCACATCATGTCCACAGAAAGGCCTAAAATGCTTCATAGCCAAATGAATTACTTAAGGAAGTGCAATCACCATTACGTAGACAAATATAGCAGCCAGAAATGCACACAGCAAGGTCCCACAAACAGCAATGAGATAAATTGGAATTCTCTTCCTTCTTTGGAAGTCTCTTCCTCAAAAGGCAGTGGAAGCAGTCTTTGAATATTTTTAAGGCAGAGGTAAATAGATTCTTGATAAGCAAGGGGGTGGAAGGTTAACGGGAGTAGGTGGAAATGTGGAGTAATCAGTTCAGCCATGAACTTATTGAATGGCAGAGCAGACTCAAAGGGCCGAGTGGCCTATTCCTGCTCCTAATTTGTATGTTCATAAATAATCAGTTAATCTATCTTTGGTGGTGTAGGTTGAGGCAGCTATATAGCCAAGAAACCATGGAGCCTCCTGCTCCAATTTTACACGGGGTTTATTATGTCAACTTGAGCCAAACAGGCAGGCGGAGCCTCAGTTTAAGCACTCATTTAAAAAGATAGCAGTTCCAACAATGCACCACTCCTTCGGTGCTGCAATGAAGTCTCTGCCTTGATTGTGTGCTCAAGTCTTCAATTAGGGCTATAGCACATTTGAGTCAGAGGTGGGTTACCAACTGCTTCAAGAGAACTGGCTGAATTATGGAAGCATTTTCATTGGTTAATATGAATGGGATATTAATGTTTCTTGCAGATACCTCATGATACAACACAATTGTCACATACTGGTCTAAAGTGAAGTGAAAGACAGGAAGAGGAAAAGGCAAGCAGAGAAGGGATGACATGTGGAAAGAGAGAGGGGTCAAGAGACAAGGAAAGAAAGAGTGAGAAAACAGACAGAAAAATGACAGAGGCACAGACAAAGAGAGGAAGAGAGAACAAGAGAACACAAGAGTAAAGAGACAGACTGAAAGAAAGAGAGAAAAATAACTAATTTCCTAATTAAGAGGAAAAAATGGATACCAAACAAAGGAAGGTGTTATTAGGAGGGGGTCACTGTAAGCTTGGTCAAAGAGATGTGTTTTTAAGATGGACCAAAGGAGAAGAGAGAGGTGGAAAAGCAGAGGGGTCTAAGGAAGGAACCAGAGTGTGGAGCCTAGGCCATTAGTGGTGGGCAAAGGAAGGGGACAATGTGCAAGCAGCCAGAGACAGAGGAACAGAGATTTTAAAGGAGTAGAGGGTAGTAGTACTGGAAGTAGTTACAGAGATAGGGAGGGCTGAGGCCATGGAGGAGTTTAAACATGAGAATGGTAATATTAAATTTGAGGAATTGGGGTATCAGGAGCCAATGTACAGCAGTGAACTGCTGGGCAAACAGGATTTGGTGCAGGCTAGGGTGTAAAATGAGTTGATGTTTATGGAGGGTGGAGGATGGAAGGCTGATCAGGAGAGGCACTGTAGAGGTAGAGCTATATCAGTGTATATAGAAGCTGACCCCGATGTTTTGGATGATGTTACGAGGAGGCAGTAAGTAAACGTGGAAGAGGAGTGAAATATTAGATACGATAAGCATAATGAGAAAGGAAGTACTAGAGGGTCTGGCATCCTTGAAAGTGGATAAATCACCAGGGCTGGATGAATTGCATCCCAGGTTGTTAAAGGAAGCAAGGGAGGAAAAGCGGATGCGCTGAGGATCATCTTCAAACCCTCATTAGATACAGGCGAGGTAAGACATGATTGGAGGTCTGCGAATGTTGTACTATTGTTTAAAAAGCGTGCAAGGGATAGGCCAAAGAATTGTAGGTCAGTCCGTCTAACCTCGGTGCTGGGTAAGTTGTTAGAATCAATTCTGAGGGGCAGGATTAACTGCCACTTAGAAAGGCACGGATTAATCAGGGATAGTCAGTGTGGATGTGTTAGGGGAAAGTCCTGTCTTACTAACTTAATTGAGTTTTTTGAGGAAGTAATAAGGAGGATTGATGAGAGTAGTGCAGTGGATGTGGTCTACATGGATTTTAGTAAGGCATTTGACAAGGTCCCACATGGCAGACTGGTCAGTAAAATGTAAGCCCATGGGATACAGAGGATTGTGGCAGGTTGGATCCAAAATTGGTTCAGGGACAGGAAACAAAGGGTAGTAGTCGACAGATGATTTTGCGAATGGAAAACTGTTTCCAGTGGCATTCCACAGGGCTCAGTGCTCGGTGCCTTGCTGTTTGTGGTACATATTAATGATTTGGACTTAAATGTGGGAGGCATGATTGGGAAATTTGCTGATAACACAAAAATTCACCTTGTAGTTGATAGTGAAGAGGATGACTGTAGACTCCAGAATGATATCATTGGTTTGGTTGAGTGGACAAAAAAGTGGCAAATGGAATTCAATCCAGAGAAGTGTGAGGTAATGAATTTGGGGAGGGCAAATAAAGTGAGGGAATACACAATAAACGGGAGGATATTGAGAGGGCTGGAAGAAGTGAGAGACCTTGGAGTGCATGTCCAGAGGTCCCTGAAGGTGGCAGGACAAGTAGATACAATGGTGAAGGTAGCATATGGAATGCTTTCCTTTATTGGCTGAGGTATAGAATACAAAAGCAGGGATGTGATGCTGGAACTGTATAAAATGCTGGTTAGGCCACAGCTGGAGTATTGCGTGCAGTTCTGGTCACCACATTATGGAAAGTACATCATTGCTCTGGAGAAAGTACAGAGGAGATTTACAAGAATGTTGCCAGGGCTTGAAAGTTGCAGCTATGAGGAAAGATTGGGTTGGCTAGGGCTGTTTTCCTTCGAACAGAGGAGGCTGAGGGGTGACTTAATTGAGGTGTACAAAATTATGAGGGGCCTAGACAGAGTACAGGAAAGACCAGTTTCCCCTAGCGGAGAGGTCAATTACCAGAGGGCACAGATTTAAGGTGACTGGTAGAAGGATTAGAGGGAACATGAGGAAAAACTATTTCATCCAGAGGGTGGTGGGTGTCTGGAATTCACTGCCAGGAATGGTGGTGGAGGCAGAGACCCTCAATTCTTTGAAAAGGTACCTGGACATACACCTGAAGTGCTGTAACCTGCAAGGCTATGGACCAGGTGCTGGAAGGTGGGATTAGATTGGGCGGCTAGTTTGTTCGGCCGGCATGGACATGACGGACTGAATAGCCTCCTCTGTGCCGTAATTTCTCTATAGTTCTATGGAGGGTGCCAAGGACAGATCCTATTGGAATTCTGAAGGTAACTATGTAGTGGCAGTAAGCAAATTGATTGCTGGAGGTGGTGATCAGGCAATGAATGGTCAAGAGTGGAACCAAGCAATGACAGTACAATTGAGCTGGACAACAGAGGAAAGGCACCGGAGGTGGATGATGTGGTTAACTGTCTCAAAAGCTGCACAGAGATCACGGTTGAGAAGGAAAGATTAAAGCACAGTGTATATCATTTGTGACTTTGATTAGGACCAGTTCGATGCTGTAGCAGGGATGGAAATCTGATTGAAGCGATTCAGAACTGGAATTGTGGAAAAGAAAGGAATATTTATCTCTACTCCCCTGATAATGACCCTCCTTCCTCAAAAGTATAGAAATAATTGTATCCAAAGATTATTTGATTATTTCCCTATAACCTGCAGTCCTGTTCCCAACCAGATATTTATCCAAAGAGTTTAGTCGTCAAACCTTCACTTACATTTACTGGGGAGTTACTTGCACATGTGTGTGCACGTGCGTACGTGTGCCTGTGTGTGTAATGGGGGTGGGAAAGTTAAAATGTAACTTAGCAAGATGAATGGATGGATGCAGGTTATATTCAGCTGATACATGGGAGTTGATGGCACCTTATTCTCTCTCCTTATATCCTCTGCAGTAGAAGGAAATGAAAATAAAAAGGCAGCCCTGCAAGTCCACACATGCATCGACCTACACATTGCACCTCAAATAGCATTTATATTATGGAACTGCTTTCCCACTTCTGAATTCAATTCACCAAACAAATTCAGAGACCAGCAACAATGCTGAACAATGGTGCGTATAGTTAGCACAAAGTCATAATCCCAAGATCTACAGAACTGCTCTGACGTCATGCGAAGATATGTTCAGGGTAAAATTTGAACAGGGTAACAGTGCTGAAACTACATAGCTGATTTGTACAGGCAGTTGCAGCCAGAATAACATGCCAACTCCAACAACAAGAAAGCATTTTCCTATCCCGCTAGCGGTACTGTGAGTGGAGTGGTTAAATTAGACTATGCTCCACACCAGGGACTTGAGCACAAAAATCAAGGCGGACACTCCAGTGCAGTATTGAGGGAGTAATGTCAGAGGTGGCGTCTTTCAGATGAAATCCCGTCCAAGACCCCGTCTGCCCTCTCAGGTGGACATAAAAGATCCCATGACACTACTTACACTATCTACTAGATAGGCTGGGGTTGTTTTCCTTGGAGCGGAGAAGGCTGAGGGGGGACCTGATTGAGGTGTACAAAATTATGAGGGGCATTGATAGGATAGATAGGAAGAAGCTTTTTCCCTTAGCGGAGAGGTCAATAACTAGGGGGCATAGATTTAAGGTAAGGGGCAGGAAGTTTAAAGGGGAGTTGAGGAAGAAATTTTTCACCCAGAGGGTGGTTGGAATCTGGAACGCACTGCCTGAAGGTGTGGTAGAGGCAGGAACACTCACGACATTCAAGAAATATTTAAATGAGCACTTGAAACGCCATAACATACAAGGCTACGGGCCAAGTGCGGGGAAATGGGATTAGTTAGGACGGATACTTGATGGTCGGCACAGGCTCATTGGGCCGAAGGGCCTGTTTCTGTACTGCAAAACTCTATGACTCTACTTCGAAGAATAGTAGCGGAGTTATCCTCTATGTCCTGGCCGATACTTATCCCTCAATCAACCTCACATAAACAAACTATCTGGTCAGTATCACATTGCTGTTTGTGGGAGCTTGCTGTGCATAAATTGGCTGCTGTGTTTCCTACATTACAACAGTACTTCAAAAGTATTTCATTAGCTGTAAAACGTTTGGGACGTCCTGTGGCCATGAAAGATGCTATATAAATGCAGTCTTTCTTTCATCACACTTCAAATAATGAACAGTTCTGATCATTGTGACACAAGGGAATCATCTAAGTGCTGGAAGCAGTGCAAAGAGCGACTTGACAGATCCCAGGCTTCAGATGACTGAGTTATATGAAAATCCGAAGAAACCTCAGTACATCAGCCTTAAAAGGGTAACTGAAAGTTGGAGTTATAAAGGTGTAATCATGGTAAACAGTATAAAGGAAAAAGGTAAATCTGGAACTCGACTACAAACTAAACCAGGACAAAAGGACTAACATTAGTATGTCTGATGCACAGATACACAGCGATTGAATAGCAGAATGGGCTTTCACATAGGACTATAAGTGCCAAAACCTTTGCTCATTCAAGAAACATTTGGGATGTTGTGACTGGCCGGGGTGGGGGGGGGGGGGGGGGGGGGGGCGGGGCGGTGCTTAAAGTTTGACTAAATTTTGGAATTTAGAGCAAAGGTGGCCATTTGGCCCACATCTGCATTAGGTACAACTGAAGTAAAGTTTTGTGTTAAAAAAAAAATTGCTTAGTCTTTAAATTTTTTTTTTCATTTTTTAAAAAAGGTACATAACCTAATTAAATGATGGATTAAAAAACAACTGCTCCATATATTGCACAGAAAGCTCAATTTATTTGTGCCAATGTGGTCAAGTGAGGCTAAAAACTGTCTGCAATGGGAAGAAATGCACTATTTATTTTTCAGTAACCAAAAGACACTTATGTCACTATCTCTGGAGGGAACTCTTCCAAACTTCTTTCTGAATCCTTTCAGTGGAGATATCCACTCCTGTCCCACTCACCCTCGTCCCACTCAACCCCAAAACTCTCCCTTTTGCAACGGTGTATCTTCCCACCTCACTGAACACTGGCTCTTTTCCCTTTCTATCTTCAAGACACCGACACTTGCTGGGTTAAAATTACACAGGCAGCAGTCACTTTATTATTTTGCCAAGTGGCTACATTTCATACATGAATGCGGATAGTGAGTATTAGCAGGTTATCCTACCCTGATTCTGTCCACATGCGTTTTCCAGAAGGAGTCACTCAATAGTGATCAGCAGCAAGAGCAGCAAACTCCATAGATATAAATGTGCTTAAATTTTAGAGCCGTCTCTTAAGGTGAACTGTATTTATGTGGAATAATACTTGGCAAACATTTTTTTTGCAATGGAATAAGAGCCACATTTGTTGTCTGCCATCAGAATGACATAATTCAAGATATGCACTGCAATGCCATATTTATGTCATTAAATTAAAAGAATTGCCATATATGCTTTCATGAAGACAGAACTCCTTTAACATTACTCTACATTATTCCTCCCCATACTGTGAAACCTCCTTTGCCAGATCTCCCTCTTTGCATCTCCTCTCTGTGCCTCCCAGCTTCATCGGTGACACAGAAATGTTGTCACATGCTTCATGTACTGGAAAAGACAACAAGCAGCACTGCTTAGTACCAACATAAATATTAATGAGATACACATACATGAATATTAATGAGGCACATCATGAATATGTATGAGCTTTAACAGATGCAACAAATTCAGTCTGGCAGAGGACAACCTGGTTTATTTTTTTATATAGTAAAAAAACTGTTTTTGTCTTTGTGATGAGAATCAGACTTCTGCTTCCTCCTCATTTCTGCACAACTCTCCAATTGCTCTTTAACCTTCATTTTTTTGGCAAAGGCAGGCTTAGTATACAAATGCTTTTATAAACCTGAAATCGAATATTTATTGAATAACCTTTACACTAGAGCGAATTACTGAAAAAAGCAACTGCCTAGAGAATTTAAGTCTGTTGAGCGGCAAAGAGGCCTAGGCGTCATAACACAGGAGTCTCTGAAGGTGCACGATCAATACTGAAAGGGTACTGCCAAGGCAAGTAAAAGTACTCAGGTACAGGTAGGACAGTTTGGTAAGAAACTGAAACTAATTTACATCCTGCTCAATTTTCTCTTGTAGAAAAGAGAAAGAGAAGGTTTGGGATGTAAAATGGCTGCTGATTCCTCATCTTCCATTTAGCACTACCACCGAAAACCAATTTCGTCTCTACTGTATCCAACTGTGCTTCCCTCACTTGCAGGGTGATACTAATGCCCATGAAAAGGTTCAAAGGAGGGCTACTAAAATGATCTGTAGCCTAAAAGCCCTTAATTGGGCTTAGAGAGGTGTTTTCTTTTTAAACTCTATAAAAATGTAGACTTTGAGGAGATTTTTAATTCAAGTATTTAAAATGTTGAAGGGATTCGACTGTGTCCATGTGGATTGATTATTTAAGTTGGATTGGTTAGGGAAAACATAGGGTCATATCTATAAGTTACTCAAGCTAAGAACAGATTAGATGTCAGGAGGTTTCTTGTTTTATGTGGAGGGTTCAGTGGAACAAATTTCAGACTTGAGTGCCAAATGCTAATTCACTGCAACAATTCAAAAAGGAACTGGACAATTTCCTCACCATGGCAATATTATTGCATACAGAAAGTGGGTGGGACTTCTGCTGGTACCTCATGGGATTGCCTGAAACCTGTTTGGACCACCTTGGGGGTCAGAGAGCAACTTCCCAAACATTTTTACAGTGATTAATGATGGTACATCTGGTTTTAGGCATCTGATGGCCTCATTTCCAGGTTGGGCTCTGGCTAGGGTGTTTGTGTGCTCCTCAAAAGATGACGTGGGGAGTCACGAAATATTTGGAATGGGCTCGAAGGACCAGCCAGTTTTTTCCTGTCCATCTTATTGAATTTTCATATGTTCGTAATGGCTGCATAGAGACTCAATTTTACAATGCACAGCTTTATTCCAGCACTTCTCTTCATCTCTCCCAGCCCCTTCCCCTCCCCAGGAACAATCTGGATTATACAAGTCAGCCCAAATACATTTCATGCAGAAGCCCTACAGTCAGAGACCTTCATCCACAGGGTAGGCTGGGGTGAAAGAGATGCTTCAGCACATTTGATTTCATCCTTCCAGAATACCAAACCTACCATCTTTGCATTACAGTACCTAGCAGTGTTTTAAAAAAAATGAATTCCCTAAACTGACATCAACGGGCGGCACAGTGGCGCAGTGGTTAGCACTGCAGCCTCACAGCTCCAGGGACCCGGGTTCGATTCTGGGTACTGCCTGTGTGGAGTTTGCAAGTTCTCCCTGTGTCTGCGTGGGTTTTCTCCGGGTGCTCCGGTTTCCTCCCACAAGCCAAAAGACTTGCAGGTTGGTAGGTAAATTGGCCATTATAAATTGTCACCAGTATAGGTAGGTGGTAGGGAAATATAGGGACAGGTGGGGATGTTTGGTAGGAATATGGGATTAGTGTAGGATTAGTATAAATGGGTGGTTGCTGGTCGGCACAGACTCGGTGGGCCGAAGGGCCTGTTTCAGTGCTGTATCTCTAATCTAATCTAATCTAATCTAACTACCCTTCATGGTAACCCTTTCCAGCTGTTCATTATCCTGTGTAAAGCAATACTTCACGGCATCTGTCCGAAACTCGTCCTTTACAATCCAAAGCCCGTACCCTCCGATCCTGCTGCCCTGTCATATCTGAAAATGTTGTTCTGAGTGTACTTACTCTTTCTTGTTAAGCAACTTGCTTTCCACTAAAACATCAGTCATAGCTGGATTTGAGTGCCAGCCAGTCAGGTAACTCCCTCTTCTCAATTTGTTCAAAAGACCTGGGAACCTTTAAGGTAAAGCCGGAGACTTTTATTCTGCATTCCTTACAGCAAGGTGAGATTTTGGCTCAGAGCTAGTTATTCCAAACAATCTGGAGTCCAGTGATACACAGATGGACTGGGTCATTCAAAGAGTGCATCACTTCAGGCATTTGCTGAAATCCCAAGAGTTCATTACGTGCCATTCTACAAACTGACAAATTTAAATAGGACGGGCTGTATGCTTGTAGTTCAGAGTAAGCCCCTGTCAGTTGAGCACTCTTCTTTCAAGCGTGATGTAGAAAAAAATAATTAAATAAATCGTTTGCATTTTTTCTTAGACATTTCTGGCCTTCAAAACCAGCCGCCTATTCATAATGCACCTGCTGCTTCTCATTTCTCCTTCTTCCCCATTCCCTTCCCCCACCATCATTTGAAGTTTTTTTAAACAACCTTTGCTCGTAAAACCCACTCTCTGCAGAGTGGTTTGAAGTTACAGATTTTTTGCCTCATGGAGCCAGCTGGGAGCCCACTCTTTTAAAGTGAAATTCTGCAAATTCCTTCATGGAACTGGCAAGAAGGGAGAGAGCAATTAAATTACGAAGAGAATTAAACTACACAAAAAGAAAAAAAAAAATCAGGTGACTTTCTGTGATTCATCGTGAACACTTTGAATCTCGGTAAAAGCTTTCCCAAATGCTTGATTGATAAATCAGTTTTAATGTTCATGTTGAAGGGGAAGTCGTGTCTCACTAATTTAATTGAGTTTTTTGAGGAAGTGACAAAGATGATTGATGAAGGAAGGGCAGTGGATGTTATCTATATGGACTTCAGTAAAGCCTTTGACAAGGTCCCTCATGGTAGACTGGTACAAAAGGTGAAGTCACACGGGATCACAGGTGAGCTGGCAAGATGGATACAGAACTGGCTCAGTCATCGAAAACAGAGGGTAGCAGTGGAAGGGTGCTTTTCTGAATGGAGGGATGTGACTAGTGGTGTTCCGCAGGGATCAGTGCTGGGACCTTTGCTCTTTGTAGTATATATAAATGATTTGGAGGAAAATGGAGCTGGTCTGATTAGCAAGTTTGCGGATGACACAAAGGTGGGTGGAGTTGCGGATAGTGATGAGGATGGTCAGAGGATACAGCAGGATATAGATCGGTTGGAGACTTGGGCGGAGAAATGGCAGATGGAGTTTAATCCGGACAAATGTGAGGTAATGCATTTTGGAAGGTCGAATGCAGGTGGGAAGTATACAGTAAATGGCAGAACCCTTAGGAGTATTGACAGGCAGAGAGATCTGGGCGTACAGGTCCACAGGTCACTGAAAGTGGCAACGCAGGTGGACAAGGTAGTCAAGAAGGCATACGGCATGCTTGCCTTCATCGGACGGGGCATAGAGTATAAAAATTGGCAAGTCATGCTGCAGCTGTACAGAACTTTAGTTACGCCACACTTAGAATATTGCGTGCAATTCTGGTCGCCACACTACCAGAAGTATGTGGAGGCTTTGGAGAGGGTACAGAAGAGGTTTACCAGGATGTTGCCTGGTCTGGAGGGCATTAGCTATGAGGAGAGGTTGGATAAAATCGGATTGTTTTCACTAGAATGACGGAGGTGGAGGGGCGACATGATAAAGGTTTACAAAGTTATGAGTGGCATGGACAGAGTGGATAGTCAGAAGCTTTTTCCCAGGCTGGAAGAGTCAGTTACTAGGGGACATAGGTTTAAGGTGAGAGGGGCAAAGTTTAGAGGGGATGTGCGAGGCAAGTTCTTTACACAGAGGGTGGTGAGTGCCTGGAACTTGCTGCTGGGGGAGGTGGTGGAAGCAGGTACAATAGCGACATTTAAGAGGCATCTTGACAAATACATGAATAGGATGGGAATAGAGGGATACGGTCCCCGGAAGTGCAGAAGGTTTTAGTTTAGGCAGGCATCAAGATCGGCGCAGGCTTGGAGCGCCGAATGGCCTGTTCCTGTGCTGTACTGTTCTTTGAATTTCAAGTGTAGTTATAGTCAAAGAGTTGTTCCACATTACATAGCACCAGCAGAGTTGAGAATAATTTATTTTTTTAAACTTTCGCCTCTCAAGGCGCTAGCTTACTCAGATACAGTTCGACAAGCAACAGAAGCTTACTGGTAGCTCTCTCAAGGATTCAATCTTCATGTCCGAAACTATGTAATTGAGTGCTGGCAGGATATTTGATCATGAGAGGTATTGCTGGACTTTGCAGTGCTCAGATTTGTTGCTATGTTTGCCTACATCACAACAGTGACTATATTTGAAAAGTGCTTACTTGGCTGTGAGGCACATTACGAAGGCCTGAGAATGTGAAAGGTGGTGCATAAATGTCATTATTTTTCCCAGTCTCTCACAGCCAAGCCCAACTGTGCATTCATCTAGTGTCCACACATGCACCACTTCCATCAGGAGTCAATATACAGTTATCAGGAACAGGAACCCTGGCTGATTTCCCCCTTGCTATATCAGTGGTCTTAAGGCAATTGTAGCACCCCTACTACTGCTGTTTGGGATGGGGGGAGGGGAACAGAGGGGAGGTAAACGTAGTGATAGTGGCTAGTTTTGTGGGGTCTGGTAAAAGCACTCCTGCTCTTCATGGCCCAACAAAATTAATGAGGAGCCTACCTTTGAGATGCTCTCTGCATGGCTGGGCCACCAGCTGTTACAGGCAGGAGTGTGTAGGGCTCAAACTCTGCCCATCTCAGTCAAAAAATGGAAACCAAGTTTCAATGTACAACATAGGACCTTGATCAGCATTTTCAATGGGCCTTCCTTCTAATTCAGAGGGCTGTACCTGCCTCCCATCACTAGGCCCGGGGAGGCATTGCCATGATCACAGGGTGGTAACAGGGAGGTAGGTCACTGCCCACCATTTTTGGGGTGCTACTGCCCTGTTTCCACCAAGCTTGAAAATTCACCCATTTCAGGGACTTCTCCATTGCATGCATTTTTTTTTTTTAAAGTACAGCAGAAACCTTCAGCAGAAATTGAAATGAGGCACTCAAGGTTTATGGAGAATGCAATTCAAAAACCTCATGGTAATTTAAATTAGCCTTTTCTTTAAAAAAAAAGGAACATTTGCCTTACGCAAGAGCTGTCCCAGTCCCTGCTCACCTTGAATGTCACACTTCATTTAACAGTGCAACACCAAACCCAGGAGACTCCAAATCTGAGGGAATGGAGCAAACCAGTTGATAAAGAGTAAGTGCAAGACTCCCTGAAAGGTTGACTGGATAAATGCATCAGTCAATATGGTCCTGAACTACAGGCTTGAATGGTCCACATTGACAGCCAATTTCAGTCACTAATATTTAGGGCACTACAACTGTGCTCAGCACTCCTAGGCTAAGCAAGGAGATTTTAAAAAAAAAGTCAGGGTTTCTTTCCTGACTACTCTCCAGTGATCCTTGGTGGAAAGCGTACATTTGCACATGTCCAGTAGAATGAAATTGGGCTCCACTGTGGTGTTCGGCCAATGATTGAATAGCCTGTAAATGCTCACTGTTCAGATTCCCAAATTAGGCTTGGCTAATGAGGTGAGCTGTAGAGGGCTGCTGGCACCCACTTACTGTTCCCCACAAGACTCAGTACTGGGGGTGATTCTGACTTTAAATGATAATGTGAAACACACTTGTCCACCCATTAAAAACCTCTCCAGATTGTCGTTCCTACTGGCTTCAATGGAAATGAAAACTGGTGTTTAACAGGTGGCTAACCCGATATTGTGTGTTGGACACCATCGTCTAAAGTTACCCTCAGTGATTTCAGAAGAGAAGCAAAGAGAAAAAGTTGAAGGAAAAGTTATGGGATGCAGGGAGACGGAAAAGGGTTTTAAAAAAATACACGGAAATAAGTATGTCTGGAAGCTATATTGATCCACACCAGGACTAGATATAATAATAGACGTTACATTCACTTACAGTGTAAAAAGAAATTATTTAAATGCAGAAACGTAATGCAATGTCAATTTTGTGTTAGTGATTGCATTCTGCTATCTGAAGATCTCTAATTAGGTTTTACCTTCACAACCCAGTCCCTTTAGTAGCCCTATTTTTTATTATATTGACAGGAATGGTTACTATAAGAAATAGATGTTGATAAACAAATGAAGTCAGACTTGCCTTCAATATATGTTTTACAGCTTAAAGAATTCTACATCAGGATATTCATAAACAAGACAGAAAAATCAAGCAGCACAGAGAATTGAGCATGGTGTGATGGCAGACATTTCACTCTGCAACAAGTATAGTAACGACAAGAAAATCACAACAGGTTGCATTAAGAAGTATTGTTTGCCCACACAGTGACTTCAAAGACATTCAGGGCATTTGCCACACTGCTGGAGAGACAGATGCTATAAGAAGCTGTCCTTCACAGAGGGAGCCAGGGGCTGCTTTGACCCCACAGTCAGACAGGGCAGAAGTTGATAAGCAGGTGAGAGGTTATTTGCCGCAATCAGACGCACACTGGGACCACATGCCCGCTTCATAACAGATGCAGTCACTCTGAGGAGAGGATGGGCAGGCAGACTAATCTAACACAGTTACACATTCTCACGCTTCAACAGGTGTTTATGGATTCCAGCTTCCCCATTATTTCATTTCACAAATAGCACACAAGCAACTGTTTTTAATAGTTCTACTATCTGGTTAAAATGAGAACATTAGGCACATAAACCCTGATTTCCACTACCACTCACCTCTCCCATCATGTAACATTAACCATTACTGTCCTAATGAGTCAGTTAACAAATGTTCACAAATTGTGAGGTCTTGAGTCATATAGACCAGCAGGGTCCCATGTTCAATCCTTAATCTATACTGCATTAGCTGACCTCCGGAATAATGTGGTAATACTTTGGTCTCATACAGTCACCATTCTTCCTGTGTGAACCGAGATGGTATCACCTGGCTCTATTAGACTATAAGAAGCACCACAGCCAAGCCCAATCCTCTTCTCATCCAATATTTACACCTGTTCTTTTCAGTAAAAGTCACTGTATGGTGATCAGGATCAGGAGCAGGAACCCTGGCTGATTCTTCCCTTCCTCAGTTTATAGCCACTGGCTGGAGTTAACGGTAACACCCAAAGTATTATCATCTAAATCAGCAGGATCCAGGATCAAATTTGAGACCTAGTCTATTCTACATAGTTCTGTATCACACCAGACAGTGATTATATTGACTGAGCCATCAGAGGGGCTTACAGAGAGATTTATTTCCTCTCTCAAAAATTATCAGATGCAATCAATGATGTTAATGACAAAGCTGTTGAGTCCTGCACTCAAATGTCTTCTAGGCCTCATAATACACAAGCCAATGCATCTTTAAAACTGACAAGAGTTACCCATTAACCCCACATATCACACACCATTAACTCAGATGACTGTAAAGGTATATAATGTAATTAGATGCGCGAGCAACCATTTTCTCAGTATGTGAAAATTTCTAATTCAATGTTGGTTGTTAATTAGAGCAGCCAGGTGCTGTGTTCTCTTGTTTTGGACTGTGTGAGCACTGACTGAAGAAGAGAGGCCTCCATCTCAGTTGCTGACAGTTAAGGGCATCATTAATAATGTCCAGGAGAAGAGAAGGAACTCTGTTTCTATTGTGCTTCCCTCTTCACCAAGTCAGCCTCTAACACACTTTAAGCCTTGGGCCTTGCATTCAGGCCTATTCAGAACTCAAGCCAGACAAGGCCTCATTCTCCCCTCCAATTGGATTTACATGATTTCACCACTGAGGCATAAACAGCATATTCAGGTTACCATGGAAACTTCAGCTTTCTCCTTCTCCACATAACAAAGTTTTTCTTCTTGGCCGCATTGTCTATGTTTAAATCAACTAAGTGCACGATAACATTTGCCGTGAATGCATCTGGTGTACGGTCTCTTAACAAAATTATCACTCATTAAAAGTCCTTCGATCTCCTCTTCTATTCAGCTATGCAGGCAGGCAGAATTGTAAACCTCCCCATGAATACCTCCAGACCCTCCTCAGTATGCCAGCTAATTTATTTATAGCTTCATCTTCCTGTCAAGTCCTCTCTGTTTCTTGAGGGCACTGTCTGTATCTACTGATGCTGCACTGCAGGCAGTAACAGCAACAATATTGCACATCCAGCAAACCAGAATTACTATGGTCATTCTCTGTATCTCTTCTATAGCATTAAAAGTAAAAATGGAGAGTACTTGTAAGAAGTATAGTGAGAAATTGGAGAAATATCGAGGACAGTTTCATAGAAGTCAGAGCAGAACCTAATTTAGCTAAAGAACACAAAGTGGAACTAACTTATAAATGAGGATATAAAAATAGTGAGATCAGTGGAGGCAAAGGATAGAGCTAAATTTTTACAAAATGGTTATGGAATTGGGCACATACAAGACCAATAAAACTACACACTAACTATGAAGTATTAAATTCTGACCAAAAATGTATTGGTAAGTTTACAAATCAATAACAGCCAAGCAGCACAGGAAGTAACAGTCCATACAATGTGGCAAAACTATCTAAATAGCTAGTCAAATGCTGGGCTATATAGCCACAATAGGATAGAATACATCTGCAGAAATTGTGTGCATGTATTCCAAACATTGGTCAGGCCACACTTAGAATACAGTGTTCAGTTGTAGTCACCACGTTATAAAAGTAAAATACACTGGGAAAATTTCAAAGGTTTCCAATTGTAAAGGGGTGTGGACAAGGAATGATTCAAGAAGCTTGAGCTTTACAGTTTGAAAGGAGGGCAGGAAGGGGAAACCTCACTGAAATATCAATCATTAGATAACATTAACCCAGAATATCGCTGCAAAATGAAGAGTAAAGGACAAGAGGAAATAAATGGAAATTAGCACAAAGTCAATGTAGCACAGATATTAGGAAGAACTTCTCCACTGAAAAAGTGATAAATCTATAAATGCTGAGTTCTTCTTCTTTGGCCTCCTTGTCTCGAGAGACAATGGGTAAGCGCCTGGAGGTGGTCAGTGGTTTGTGCAGCAGCGCCTGGAGTGGCTATAAAGGCCAATTCTAGAGTGACAGACTCTTCCACAGGAGCTGCAGATAAAATTGGTTGTCGGGGCTGTGACACAGTTGGCTCTCTCCTTGCGCTTCTGTCTTTTTTCCTGTCAACTGCTAAGTCTCTTCAACTTGCCACTCTTTAGCCCCGCCTTTACGGCTGTACGTCAGCTCTGGTGATCACTGGCAACTGACACCCACGACTTGTGGTCAATGTCACAGGACTTCATGTCAAGTTTGCAGACATCTTTAAAGCGGAGACATGGACGGCCGGTGGGTCTGATGCCAGTGATGTGCTCGCTGTATAATGTGGCCTTGGGGATCCTGCCATCTTCCTTGCGGCTCACATGGTCAAGCCATCTCAAGTGCCCGCTGGCTCAGTAGGGTGTATATGCTGGGGATGCTGGCCGCCTCGAGGACTTCTGCGTTGGAGATACGTCCTGCCACCTGATGCCAAGGATTCTCCAGAGGCAGCAATGAAGGAATGAGTTGAGACGTCACTTTTGGCTGACATACGTTGTCCAGGCCTCACTGTTGTCGAGCAAAGTACTGAGGACACAGGCTTGAAACACTCGGACTTTTGTATTCCATGTCAGTGCACCTTTTTCCCACACCCTCTTGGCCAGTCTGGACATAGCAGCGGATGCCTTTCCCATGCTGAGGTGGTCATATTTCATCTCAAGATACTTTCAAAACTCCTGTTAAGCTTGGTCAAAGGAAAGCCCCATTTATCATCAGTACAAGTTGCACCTTTAGATGGTGCTAAAAATAGTCACTTTTATATAAAATTAGTTAAAACATTAGTTGTTAAAGCAAAAGTTGTTACCAAAAACAAATTTTGGTTAATCATCTTGTACTTTCACAAAATGTTCACTTGGTAACTCTGTAATACCTTGCCAATACCAGTTTTCTGTCAGTGGGGGGAGGGCAGTTGAGGTGAAATATACTTCCCTTTAGGCCTGAATTTTCTATCTGTGGTGATGCGGAAACGGGGATAGTTAGATTTCCTGAGACAGACTAATAACTCTTCAGATGAGATTTGTTTGTTTTGTTAGTATTTCGTGTGCACATCAGGGGAAATAAGACCAGCAGTGTTCAATGATGGGCAACAAGAGTGCAAAGTAGAAGGGTGCACTTAAATACAGTGCATTTCAGGGCCAATCCACTGGTTGTCTGCATGGGATGTTGGGGTAGGTGGGAGGAGGCAGGATGGCCTACTCGGAGAAGGGATTTGTAGCAAATTTACCAGACTGTCCACCTAAGTTTCGTGAGGTTTTGGGTGGCAAACATTATTGAAGTTGCTGGCATTAACTGGGACAACAGTCTATGTTGATTTTAGCAGACACTAATGAGCTTTCCCGGAGTCGATGCTGGGAACTGCTGAAATGGTTTATTACCTGCACCCCCGTTCCCCCCCCGCCACCCCCTTCGCCTTCCCAGCTCCACTCTCCCCTCTCACCACCCCCCCGCAACCCCTTCCCAGCTCCCCCCTCGCACCATCTTCCCCCCGTACTCCCTCTGCCCCCTTACAGCCCCCTTCCCAGCTCCCCCTCACACCCCATTCCCTCCACCCCTCCTCCTTGCACCCCCTCCTCCCACCGGCATCCTCCTACCCCTGTGTAGGGGCCCTAACAACCCCACTGCCTTGTGGGCGTCTCAGGAGAGACCAAGGCTAAGGGAGTAAACCCTAACAGAAAATCCAGAGCGGAACCCCGTAGGCGGTCATGTGTCACCTTTGGCATGTTTCCGATAGTTCCTGCAGCCAGAACGGTGCTAAACGTCGTGCTCTGCACTTCTTTGGACCCCACCAGAAAGGCCGAGAGGGGGGTTTTGACGCTTGGGCAACTCTCAACCTCCATACATTCGCCCAGGCACACGCCATGGAGAGGTCACTCCATAGTCGTCTCACAGCGACCGAAACACGGAAGGCAGCAGTTACGGGTTATAAGTCCAGCTCAATTGGCATAGAGATTGGGTGCCACGGGTTGCCTTTGTCGGTGGGAGAGGTCATCGCACCTCACTGGACAGCCACCGCCCGCCTCAAACCGGGCAGCCCCCGGTCAATAAGGTTCTGTCCCGCCACAGTCCACCTGCTTCAATGGGTGCTTGGAGCTCAGGGTCACTGCCTGAAAAGTGGACTGCAACACCGCACCAAACAGCACGAAAAAAGGAAAGAAGGTACCAGCCCTTCATTTTGCAAGATGGAATGTCAGAACTATGTGTCCTGGCCTGTCGGAAGACCTTACACAAATCAACGATTCTCGGAAGACTGCCATCATTAACAACGAGCTCAGTAGACTCAATGTAGACATTGCAGCACTTCAGGAGACACGCCTCACTGCGAGTGGATCTCTAACAGAGCAAGACTACACCTTCTTCTGGCAGGGTAGGGATCCTGAAGAACCAAAACAGCATGGAGTGGGCTTCGCCATCAGAAACTCCTTGCTCAGCATGATAGAGCCTCCCTCAAATGGCTCGGAACGCATACTGTCCATCCGACTGCTCACCGCCTCTGGTCCAGTACACCTACTCAGCATCTATGCTCCAACACTCTGCTCCCCACCTGAAGGGAAAGACCAGTTCGACGAGGAACTCCATAATATCATTAGTAGCATCCCCAACACCGAACACCTGTTCCTGCTGGGGGACTTTAATGCCAGGGTTGGGGCCGACCATGACTCATGGCCCTCCTGCCTTGGGCGCTATGGTGTTGGAAGGATGAATGAGAATGGACAGAGACTGCTGGAGTTGTGTACCTATGCATCACCATCTCGTTCTTTCACACTAAACCCTGTCACCAGGTTTCATGGAGGCACCCAAGATCGCGTCGTTGGCACCAGCTGGATTTCATCATCACAAGGCGAGCCTCCTTAAACAGTGTTCAAATCACACGCAGCTTCCACAGTGCAGACTGCGACACCGATCACTCCCTGGTGTGCAGCAAGGTTAGACTCAAACCAAAGAAGCTGCATCACTCCAAGCAGAAGGGCCACCCGCGCATCAACACGAGCAGAATTTCTCATCCACAGCTGTTACAAAAATTTCTAAATTCACTTGTAAAAGCCCTTCAAAACACTCCCACAGGGGATACTGAGACCAAGTGGGCCCACATCAGAGACGCCATCTATGAGTCAGCTTTGACCACCAACGGCAAACGTGCGAAGAGGAATGCAGACTGGTTTCAATCTCATTTTGAAGAGCTGGAACCTGTCATAGCTGCCAAGCGCATTGCACTGTTGAACTACAAGAAAGCCCCCAGCGAGTTAACATCCGTAGCACTTAAAGCAGCCAGAAGCACTGCACAAAGAACAGAAAGGCGCTGCGCAAATGACTACTGGCAACACCTATGCAATCATATTCAGCTGGCCTCAGACACCGGAAACATCACAGGAATGTATGATGGCATTAAGAGAGCTTTTGGTCAACCATCAAGAAGATCGCCCCCCTCAAATCTAAATCAGGGGACACAATCACTGACCAACGCAAGCAAATGGACCGCTGGGTGGAGCACTACCTAGAACTGTACTCCAGAGAAAATGTTGTCACTGAGACCGCCCTCAATGCAACCCAGTCTCTGCCAGTCATGGATGAGCTGGACGTACAGCCAACAAAATCGGAACTCAGTGATGCCATTGATTCTCTACCCGGCAGAAAAGCCCCTGGGAAGGATGGCATTACCCCTGAAATAAGCAAGAGTGCCAAGCCTGCTATACTCTCAGCACTCCATGAACTGCTTTGCCTGTGCTGGGACGAGGGAGCAGTACATCAGGACATATGCGATGCCAATATCATCACCCTCTATAAAAACAAAGATGACCGCGGTGACTGCAACAACTACCGTGGAATCTCCCTGCTCAGCATAGTGGGGAATGTCTTTGCTCGAGTCACTTTAAACAGGCTCCAGAAGCTGGCTGAGCGCGTCTATCCTGAGGCACAGTGTGGCTTTCGTGCAGAGAGATCGACCATTGACATGCTGTTCTCCCTTCGTCAGATACAGGAGAAATGCCGCGAACAACAGATGCCCCTCTACATTGCTTTCATTGATCTCACCAAAGCCTTTGACCTCGTCGGCAGACGTGGTCTCTTCAGACTACTAGAAAAGATCGGATGTCCACCAAAGCTACTAAGTATCATCACCTCATTCCATGACAATATGAAAGGCACAATTCAGCAGAGCGGCACCTCATCAGACCCCTTTCCTATCCTGAGTGGCGTCAAACAGGGCTGTGTTCTCGCACCCACACTGTTCGGGATTTTCTTCTCCCTGCTGCTCTCACATGTGTTCAAGTCTTCAGAAGAAGGAATTTTCCTCCACACAAGATCAAGGGGCAGGTTATTCAACCTTGCCCATCTAAGAGCAAAGGCCAAAGTACGGAAAGTCCTCATCAGGGAACTCCTCTCTGCTGACGATGCTGCTTTAACATCTCACACTGACGAGTGTCTGCAGAGACTCATCGACAGGTTTGCGGCTGCCTGCAACGAATTTGGCCTAACCATCAGCCTCAAGAAAACAAACATCATGGGACAGGACATCAGAAATACTCCATCCATCAATATCGGCGACCACGTTCTGTAAGTGGTTCAAGAGTTCACCTACCTAGGCTCAACTATCACCAGTAACCTGTCTCTCGATGCAGAAATCAACAAGCGCATGGGAAAGGCTTCCACTGCTATGTCCAGACTGGCCAAGAGAGTGTGGAAAAATGGCGCACTGCCACGAAACACAAAAGTCCGAATGTATCAAGCCTGTGTCCTCAGTACCTTGCTCTATGGCAGCAAGGTCTGGACAACGTATATCAGCCAAGAGCGACGTCTCAATTCATTCCATCTTCACTGCCTCCGGAGAATCCTTGGCATCAGGTGGCAGGACCGTATCTCCAACACAGAAGTTCTCGAGGCGGCCAACATCCCCAGGTTATACACACTACTGAGTCAGTGGCGCTTGAGATGGCTTGGCCATGTGAGCCGCATGGAAGATGGCAGGATCCCCAAAGACACATTGTACAGCGAGCTCGCCACTGGTATCAGACCCACCGGGCGTCCATGTCTCCGCTTTAAAGACATCTGCAAACACGACATGAAGTCCTGTGACATTGATCACAAGTCGTGGGAGTCAGTTGCCAGCGATCGCCAGAGCTGGCGGGCAGCCATAATGGCGGGGCTAAAGTGTGGCGAGTCGAAGAGACTTAGCAGTTGGCAGGAAAAAAGACAGAAGCACAAGGGGAGAGCCAACTGTGTAACAGCCCCGACAAACAATTTTTTCTGCAGCACCTGTGGAAGAGTCTGTCACTCTAGAATTGGCCTTTATAGCCACTCCAGGCGCTACTCCACAAACCACTGACCACCTCCAGGCGCTTACCCATTGTCTCTCGAGACAAGGAGGCCAAAGAGAGAAGAGAGGGAATGAATTTTACTAACTTTGCAGCTTGATAGAATCCATCATAATTTTGAACATGAAAAGGCAATTCGAGTGAACCAGGTTGTACTGTTCAGTTCATTTAGGGTCCATGTTGCCTCTCCTAAATTGTACAAAGCTAAAAGTTAACTCAGACAGCATAGATATGGGAATAGAAAGAGAGACTCCATCAACACTATAGAAACTCTAGTCCCATCTCTATTAATGGTAACCAGATGAGGAGATGATGTGCACTCAACTGATGGGTATTTGTCAAAGATCTTGTAAAGTTTAAAATGGAGTAAAAACATTTCCAAATTTAACAAAAATGGAAACGATGGTGTAAAATGGCAGAAAACAAACTAAGGAAAGATACTGCTGCCAAAATAAATCTTCAAAATAGTAACTAGAGCTTGTCCGGACGCTGCTACACATCCTGTGTGTTCTCCGACAGTATGCTCTGGCCACAAGCGCCATGGCAGATGTAAGCCAGAAACCAAATAACTGGCAAGCAATTAGTGACCAGCTTCCAACTTCAAATCTTTCCCAGACGCTCAAATATCTTCCAGGATGGCAGCAATGTGACAGAAACAGAATGTTAGTTAGGATCTCCTTTGACTTTTTAATGGTTTTTCCTCACTTGAGGACTGTAACGGCTGCAGTAATTGCCCAGGTTGAGTTCTCTGCCTGCAGGTAAGTACTTTACACAATGACTCCCAGATGCGATGACTTTGCATTCTGTGTTGAATTAAGTGCAGAAAGTCAAGAGGCCTTCTTACTTTCTGTTTTACTGAAGGCAGCCTTGATCTGGGGATTTCTACTGTTATGGTACAAGCACACACAAAAGATGATTTCCATTTTCCAAATCAGAGTGGACCCAAGTGTTCATTTGCATCCTGGCCTAGGCCCAAGAAAAACAAAGGAGGAACTCTGCTGCCCAAAATGTTTCCTTTTGCCTTAAAACGTGTTGAGCAGCCTCGCTCCATAGCTCTGCCCTAAAGGAAGTTTCGAGTACTTCTGTATTTTTGACAACAGCACATACCAAACAGCAGGTCCTCCTTTAAAACTTATGCAAGCCATTTTCCTGTCACACAAACCTACATGCAGTGAGCAATAAGGAGTTGCAGAGCAACAAAGCATTTTAGGTGTTCATGTATACAAATCACTAAAAACTAGTGCAAGTAATCAAAAAGGCCTTTAATTCGAGAGGGTTGGAAGACAAAAGTGAGGAAGTTATGCTTCAGTTATATAAGGCCTTGATCAGACCCCATCTAGAGTATTGCTTTCAGTTTTAGGCATCACATCTCAGGAAAAATATTTTGGCCTTAGTGGGGCACAGTGCATTCACCAGAATGTTTTTTATATCTTATTCATGCACGAGATGAGGGGATTTATTGCCTGTCCCTAATTGCCCTCGAGGTGGTGGTGGTGAGCCACTTCTTGAACCGCTGCACTCATAGTACTTTTTGGGAGGGAATTCCAGCATTTTGACCCAGCAACAGTGAAGGGATGGCGATATATTTTCAAGTCAGGATGGTACGTGACTTTGAGGGAAACCTGCAGGTGGTGATGTTCCCATGAGTCTGTTGACCTTGTTCTTCTAGGTGGTAGAGGTTATGGGTTTGGAAGGTGCTGTTGAAGAAGCCGCAGTAAAGTGCTACAGTGCATCTTGTGGATGGCATATACTGCAGTCATAGTGCACCAGCAGCAAAATGAGTGAGTGTTTAAAGTGCTGGATGGGGTGCCCATCAAGCAGGCCGCTTTGTCCTGGATAGTGTCAAACTTCTTGAGTATTGTTGGATCTGCACTCAAGGCAAGTGGAGAGCATTCCATCACATGTCTGACTTGTGCCTTGTAGATGACAGAAAAGCTTTGGGGAGTCAGGAGGTGGGTTACTCACCACAGAATTCTCAGCCTCTGACCTGCTCTTGTAGTCACAGTAATTGTGTCGTTGGTCCAGCTAGGTTTTTGTTGAATGGTGACCACAGCCCCCTCCCCCAGGATATTCTGGGTCAAGAATTCAGCAATGGTAATACCATTGAATGTCAAGGGGAGGTGATCAGACTCTCTTGATGGAGATGTCATTGCCTGGCACTTGTGTGGTGTGAATGTTACTTACCACTCATCAGCCCAAACCTGAATGTTCTCCAGATCTTGCTGCATGTGGCATGGACTGCTTCAGTATCTGAGGAGTTGCGAATGGAGCTCAACACTGCACAATCATCAGCAAACACCTCACTTCTGACTTCAGAATGCAGGGAAGGTCATTGATGAAGCAGCTGAAGATGTTTGGGTGTAGGACACTGCCTTGAAGAACCCCTACAGTGATGTCCTGGAGCTGAGACAATTGGCTTCCAACAACCACAACTATCTTCCTTTGCGCTCGGTATGACTCCAACCAGTGGACAGTTTGCCCCCTAATGCCACACTCAATCAAATGCTGCCTTGATGTCAAGGGCAGTCACTCTCACCTCACCTCTGGAATTCAACTCTTTTGTCCACGTTTGGACCAAGGCTGAAATGAGGTCAGCAACAAAGTGGTCCTGGCAGCACCCAAACTGAGCATTGGTGAGCAGGTTGTTGCTGAGTAAGTGCTGCTTGATAGCACTGTTGATGTTTGCTAACGATTGAGTTTACACTGACTGGGGCAGTAATTAGCTGGATTGGATTTGTGTTGGTTTTTGTGGACAGGACATACCTGAGCAATTTTCCACTTTGTCAGGGTGATGCCAGTGTTGTAGCTATACTGGAACTGCTTGGGTTGAGACATGGCTAGTTCTGGAGCAAGTCTTCAGTACCACAGCCAGGATGTTGTCAGGGGCCATAGCCTTTGTTGTATCCAATGCGTTCAGCCGTTTCTTGATATCATATGGAGTGAATCTAATTGGATGAAGACTGGCATTTGTGATGCGGGGGACCTCAGGAGAAGGCCAAGGTGGATCATCCACTCTGCACTTTAGGCTGAAGATGGTTGCAAACACTTCAGCCTTGTCTTTTGCATTCATGTGCTAGGCCCCCGCCATCATCGAGGATGGAATGTTTGTGGAGCCTCCTCGTCCAGGTGGTTAGTTGTTTAATTGCCCACCACCATTTATGACTGGATGTGACAGGACTGCAGAGCTTTAATATGATCCGTTGGTTCTGGGATCACTTAGCTCATTCTATATCACGCTGTGTCCTTTGTTTAGCATGTACATAGTCCTGTGTTGTAGCTTCACCAGACTGGCATCTCATTTTTAAGTATGCCTGGTGCTGCTCCTAGCACGCTTTCCTACACTCCTCATTGAACCAGGGTTGGTCCCCCGGCTTGATAATGGTAGAGTGAGGGATTTGCTGGGCTATGTGGTTACATATTCTGGTGGAATACAATTCTGCAGCTCCTGATAGCCCACAGTACCTCCGATAGGCCCAGTTTTGTGCTGCTAGATCTGTTCTGAATTTGCCCCATTTAGCATGGTAGTAGTGCCACACAACATGATGGAGGATTTCCTCAGTACGAAGATCAGACTTCATCTCCACAGGGACTGTGGTGTGGTCACTCCTACCGATGCTGTCATGGACAGATGCATCTAACGACAGGTAGATCGCTGAGGACGAGGTTAAGTAGGTTTTTCCCTCGTGTTGATTCTTTCACCTCCTGCAGCAAGCAGTCTGACAATTATGTCCTCCTGGACTCAGACAGTTTGGCCAGTCCCCCACCCAGAGTACATTCTGCTCTCCCTACCCTCAGTACTTCTTCCAAGTTGTGTTCGACATGGTGGAATATTTACTGGTAGGTGGTTATCAGTCAAAGGTTTCCTTGCCCACCTTTGACCCGATGCCATGAGACCTCATGGGGTCTGGAGTCAATGTCAGGACTCCCCGAGCCATACCCTCCTGACTGTACAGCACTGCACTGCCACCTCTGGTAAGCCTGTCCTGCTGGAGGCACAGAACATCCCCAGGGATGATGATGGAGGAGTCTGGGAGGTTGGCTGCAAGGTAGATTTTTAGGAGTATGGCTAAGTCAGGCTGTTGCTCAACAGCTCCCAGTTTTAGCACAAGTCCCCAGATATTAGTTCGGTTTGCAGGGCTGACTGCCATTATTGTGACAAGGGCGAGATGCGCAGTATGTTACCTGCCTGCCCAGCTGAGGCTGAGGTGCTTCTGGTGACACTATTCTGCAATCCTGAGGGTGAGAGAGTTGTTCTAAACTCAAAGGAACACAAATCAAGTTTTAAGGAACCTGTTGTCATAATTTAACCCTTTAAGCCCCAGTATTAGTACCTTGACATAGTTAAACATTGTGGCAATTCTGTCTCTCATTTATGAATAAGATAGAAAAAAAATTGCGCGCCTACGGTCCCACGTTTCCTACATTACAATAGTGGCTACACTTCAAAAGTACTTCATTGGTTGTAAAGCATATTGAGATGTCTGGTGGTCATGAAAGGCACTATATAAATGCAAGTCTTTCTTTCTTCCATTGTTGTAATATAGGAAATGCAGCAGCCATTTTGCACAGAGCAACTCCCACAAACAGCAATGTGATAATGACCAGACAATTTTGTGATGTTGATTGAGGGATGAATAATGACCAGGACACTTTTCTTCGAAGTGGTGCTGTGGGATTTTTGCATCCAAGAGAGCAGATAGGGTCTTGGTTTAGCATCTATCTGAAAGAGGACAACTGGGACAGTGCAGCACTCCCTCAGTACTGCATTGGAGTGTCAGCCTGGATCCCACGTGCCTATTCTGCTCCCATATTCCTTTGCCTGTGTTTGCTGACAACACAACCACTAGGTGGCATAGTACTAGCACATGCGCAAATGCAGCCTCTTCCACTGAAATGTTACTGTCTGCGTCGTTTTGGGCAGCTGCCAGGATTAAAGATGGCGCTGTTCAATTTATCACAAAAAACAAATTCAACCCGAGAATCCCTTCAATTGCTGCCTCCATCCCACCCCCAACAGTACCCCACTCCTTCCATCCATTGCGCTTCTCTTTGCCGGTCCCTCCTGCGCTCGTCTTCTCACCGCTTGCACCCCACTGATTTCCCTTAGTTACTCGCTCCAGCCTCAATTGCTACCCCACCCCCACTCCTCAGCCACTTGCTCTGCACCTCGCCACTGCTTAACACCCACCCCCACCCCCACCCCTCCCCTCCGCTGATCATACCCCCCCACCCTGCTCTCTGGCCGCTCACTCCCCGCTTCCCCAGTCCCCTCCAGCCGCTAGGTCCAGGCCGTGCCGCTTCCCTCCTCTCGGTCACTCGCTCCCATGGTTGATCGCTCTCCTCAGCGCTGCCCGAAGAAGGCGAGCTGCGAGGGTTAACGGGTCGACATAGGAGCGAGTGGCCGAGAGGAGGGAAGCGGTGCAGCATGGAGCTAGCGGCTGGAGGGGGGGGGGGGAGGGGGGGGGTAGAAAAGCAGGGTGGCGGGAAGTGGGAAGCAAGGAGCAGGGAACAATCAGCCAAAGGGAGGGGGAGAGCAGTAGCGAGGTCTGGAGCGAGCGGCTGAGGGGGGGAAGCGGCCAGTGGGGAGGAAGGGGAGGGGGGAGAACGTGTCGAGGCCTGGAGGAAGTGGCCAAGGGGGAAGAGCAGCCAGTTAGGTGGGAGCGAGTAGCTGAGTGGTGGGGTGGGGGGGGGCGGTGGGTGCTGAGGGAAGGCAGCAGCATGGCGGAGATCGAGCGGGGGGGGAAGCGGCGATTGAAGCAGGGATGGAGGGAGGGAGCAGAGTATTGTTCGGGTGAATGGAGACGACTATTGAGGGGTGAGGATGTGATTGTGTGGTGACATCATGCACGCGCACTTATGCTGGCAAGCTGGCAAATGTTCGCACACATTGATGATGTCTGCGATCGCTCTGCGCATGCTCTGCGTTGTCAGGAGTCACTTTTACCTTTAGCCATGTTAACCATGGCTCAGCGATAACACAATTACCTCTGAGTCAAAAGGTTGTGGCTTCAAGTCCCAATTCAGACACTTGAGCACTAAATCTAAGGCTGATGCCCCAGTGCAGTGCTGAGGGAGTGCTACACAGCTGGAGATGCCATCTTTCAAATGGGACATTAAACTGAGCCCTGTCTGTCCTCTCGGTGGACAGAAAAGATCCCACGCCACTCTTCTGAAGAGCTAAGAGTCATCTGGCCATGATCACATTACTATTAGCAGGACATTGTGCGTAAATTAGCTACCACGTTTCCTACAACAATGACTACATTTCAAAAGTACTTCATTGGCTGTGAAGCACTTTGGAATGCCCAAGTTCATGAAAGGTGCTATATAAAGGCAAATCTTTTTTCTTTAATTCTATGTATCATTTAATTACCAAACAACATCTTGAGCTCAAAGACTTAACCTCCCCAGTGCCCAGGAAGGATAGTGTTCCAGCAATGATTAAACTTCTCACAAGCAGCATAGCGAGCCACACAATTCACTATAATGTCACTCAAATAAGCTACAGCAAAGGCATAAAAGGATTTGAAGACTGGGATGGAGGATCCTAAGTCAAAGACAGGGATCTGAACTGCACTTGTGATGAAATAATTATGGATTGTCATAGACAACCTCAGGAGACAAAGTCAAGGATTCAGAGTCGGTAATTTTCTGAGTACATGCTGGCACAGGGAACCTTTCTGGCTGCCAGCAAAATATCGGAAAATCGCAAGTGGACTGCCAATGATTTTCTAGTTTGCTATGGTTGCAGGAAAGGTTTCCCCACTTCCATCATCTGCTCAGAAAATAGACCTCAGAGCATTCTTGTCACAGGCAGAGGTCATAGTTTGAAGGTCAACTTCTATGTGGAATATTTAAAGTGACTTTTTTTAAATGCTGATATATCAAATACTCATTCATCTTACTTATAAATATTTGATTGTGGATTCTTACAAATCTTTACACTTCGACTGCCCATTCTCCAGCCTGAATGAGCACACTGTGGAAAAGAGTTGGTATGAAAGGGGGAGGGGGAAATGCTAAAATAAAAATAATACCACAAAGCCTCCCAAGCGCAAAATAAAGTTAATCAGAGCTTGAAACAAAAGCACGTGACTTGGCATTGCTTTCTTGGGCCTAGCAGGCTTCCCTGTACAGAGGTACAATAGAGCGGCAGGAAGCTCTGCCAGGCCTGGCAACCAGCTCAGCAAACCAGTCCTCAGCTGTCAACATTCAGATTGCCTTCAATAGGCCTCATGCTGTCAGTGTAGCAGGGCCAGCTCAAAGCCCATTTTGTGAGGTGAGTGGAGCCTCTGAAAACCTACAGAGCTCAACTTGCACAATGCCTCATGAGAAATTGTATTATGGGATTTCCCCCCTTTTAAACCTTTTTCCCCTTTTCCATTCTTCATTGACTGCAGCATATTCTTTCATTGATTTATTTAAATTTACATTACTTAACATTCCTAACAAGTCCAGCACAAATGTATTGTTTTTCTATTCACTCTGTGGTATTCATGATATTCTCTGTATTCCTAACAACCTTATTCTTAAACACTCTAGCTGCTCAATAGCTACATACGCTGCCAATGTGCTACTGAGCAAAACTCAACATTTAACATGTCTACCCAATGCAGAGCAGCAATCAACAACAGAATGTTGATCTGTATATCCAAAACGGTTGAATACAAGTCAGAGAAAACTGTGATCAAACTCGAAGTGCTCTGGTCAGGTTGCACCGTGAGTATGGTGCATAGTTCTGGTCACAAGGAAGGGTTCAAATCTTGAAGACAGTGGAAGAGGAGCCACAAGATTGGTTCCTAGTGTTAGAGTTAAAAAGGTCCACCGGAAAAAACTAGGGATTCGCATCCTTGAAACAAGGTGGCTGCGAGGTGATCTTAGAGGTTTATAGATAGATAGTTAATGACATGGAAGAGTAAATCCAGAAAACTACATTAGATTAAGTTGTAGGAGTAGAAAAAAGGGGAAACTCAGGTTCAAACTAGTAAAAGATAAATTTAAGATTGATATCATGAAATGTTCTTCACGCAAAGAGAGAGAAATCAGTGGAATAGACTTCCAAATAGAGTATTGAAGATGAAAACTATGGAATCATCTAAGATACAATTGGAATGGGCAGGGTGGACATTATTCTGAATTGGTTCAGATACAACTAATTCAATACTTTCCTGGCTGACCTTCTACCTCCCACCCTTCATAAACTCGAGCTCATCCAAAACTCAGCTGCCTACATCATAACCCAGCCCCTGGCCTACATTGGCTTCCAGGCCAGCAACATTTCTACACTTCAAAATTCTCATCCTTCTTTTTCAAATCCCTCCATAGTTTCACCTCTCCCCATCTCTGTAACCTCCTCCAGCCCTACAAACCTCAGATGTCTGCACTCTTCCAATTCTGGCCTCTTGCCCATCCCAATTTTCATCACTCCACCACTGGCAGCTGTGCCTTCCCCTGCATAAGCCCTAATCTGACATTCCCTCCCTAAAACTCCCTGCTTCTCTACCTCTCTCTCCTCCTTTGAGTCACTTCTTAAAACCTACCTTTTTGATCAAGCTTTTGATCACTTGTCCCAATATCTACTTATGTGATTCAGTGTCAATTTTTTTCTGATAATGCTCCTGTGAAGCATCATGGGTGTTCTACATAAAGTTTCTTTATAAATGGAAGTTTTTGGTGTTGCTGATGAACTAAAATCACCTGAATGACCTTCATCAGGAATTAGTTTCTGATCCCATAATCTTGCAATAAGCTATCAATACTCACCATGTAGACCATAAAACATCAATGGAGACTTATGTCAGCCAGAATCAGTACCTGCAGGAGCAGAGGACAGAAAACTGGGGAACATTTTGTTAATTCATTCTTCTTCACAATGACCAGTCAATTACAATCTTGTCCTACTTCAATGACCACAGATGTTCACTCTCAATAGTACCAGATGGTCCAGCAAGAGACAGATCAACTGGAACCAGATTTTTCCTCACCCTTTGTCCTTCCAGTCTGTCCACATCTCAACAGAGCTTTTCTTTCACGTTGCGTTAACTGACAAGCTTGCTCCTCAGTGATAGAGTTCGTTCTTCGGGGATTGATTGTCTGACTTTCTGGTTAGAAGCAAATCCTCAACCACTTAGCTTTCAAGACCACAAATCAGAGCTCAGGAATCTCTAATGCAAATGAAACCTAAATTCCACACTTATCAAGACATTATGGTTCCAACACCTCACTCGCGAATCCTTTCCTTATTCTGGAGGGAAATCCATAATTCCACCCCAGGATATGGCCCAGGTTGAGTAAATACAGAACTATCCATTTACGTACCTTCTGCCCAGCCCACCATTGCCAACCATCAGGAGATGCTTCCAAAAGCTATTGAAGGGAGATCATATGAGGAAATTACTTTCTATATTATAAAAGTCTATCACTTTGGAGTTTTAAATCAAACTAGAGTTGGTAAGTGTGGGTTGTAATTGGCGTTCATAATAAGCACTCGGTGTTTAAATTGCTAGCATGGTTATTCTGCCACTGATAACACAAACGAGGCGCAACTTAACAGTATAGATTCTTATCTTAAATCTGATAATCAGAGGCCAGTTTGTCACCAGGCTACCAGACCTTTGCCATTATGTGTTTCAAACTAAACTCCCACCCCCATCCTTCAATTCAATTTTCCCAAGTGAGGGTCTGACATGAGGCATCAACACCCCACAGCTTTGGTCTCATGCAATCTTCAGTCACATCAGAGGCGGCGGGGGGGGGGGCATTAAAAAGACAAAGCATAAGAGAGGAGAGAGAAGAGAAAAGAGAAAAGAGAAGAGGACAGAGAGATCCTGAAATTGTTGATTGAAAAATTATAAATCTCTCAGTTACAATACATCTGTGTAAATTTCAAATGAAAAGTACTGCTCCTTAGGAAAAACAACAGAACGAATGAGGTGATCGATCCTGCACTAAATCTCTTTAGCAATCGTGTACCAGAGTTTACAATGTTTGTTTTGAAACAATAAATGCTAATGAGGTGGAGAATTCTTCACTGTGTAATACTGTGCAGCCCAGTCTTTGCCAGTCATGGATGAGCTGGACGAACAGCCAACAAAATCGGAAATCAGTGATGCCATTGATTCTCGAGCCAGTGGAAAAGCCCCTGGAAAGGACGGCATTACCCCTGAAATAATCAAGAGTGCCAAACCTGCTACACTCTCCGCACTCCATGATCTACTTTGCCTGTGCTGGGATGAGGGAGCAGTACCACAGGACATGCGCGAAGCCAATATCATCACCCTTTACAAGAACAAGAGTGATCGCAGTGACTGCAACAACTACTGTGGAATCTCCCTGCTAAGCATAATGGGGAAAGTCTTCGCTCGAGTCACTTTAAACAGGCTCCAGAAGCTAGCTGAGCATGTCTACCCTGAGGCACAGTGTGGCTTTCGAGTAGAGAGATCGACCATTGACATGCTGTTCTCCCTTCGTCAGCTACAGGAGAAATGCCACAAACAGATGCCCCTATACATTGCTTTCATAGATCTCACCAAAGCCTTTGACCTCGTCAGCAGACGTGGTCTCTTCAGACTACTAGCAAAGATCAGATGTCCACCAAAGCTACTAAGTATCGTCACCTCATTCTATGACAATATGAAAGGTACAATTCAGCATAGCGGTGCCTTATCAGACCCCTTTCCTATCCTGAGTGGCGTGAAACAGGGCTGTGTTCTCGCACCTACACTGTTTGGGATCTTCTTCTCCCTGCTGCTCTCACATGCGTTCAAGTCTTCAGAAGAAGGAATTTTCTTCCACACAAGATCAGATGGCAGGTTGTTCAACCTTGCCCATCTTAGAGCAAAGACCAAAGTACGGAAAGTCTTCATCAGGGAACTCCTGTTTGCTGATGATGCTGCATTAACATCCCACACAGAAGAGTGTCTGCAGAGACTCATCGACAGGATTGCGGTTGCCTGCAAAAAATTTGGCCTAAACAACAGCCTCAAGAAAATGAACATCATGGGACAGGACGTCAGAAAAGCTCCATCCATCAATATCGGCGACCACTCTCTGGAAGTGGTTCAAGAGTTCACCTACCTAGGCTCAACTATCACCAGTAACCTGTCTCTCCATGCAGAAATCAACAAGCGCATGGGAAAGGCATCCGCTGCTATGTCTAGACTGGCCAAGAGGGTGTGGAAAAATGGCGCACTGACACGGAACACAAAAGTCCGAGTCTTTCAAGCCTGTGTCCTCAGTACCTTGCTTTACAGCAGCGAGGCCTGGTCAATGTATGTCAGCCAAGAGTGACGTCTCAACTTATTCCACCTTCACTGCCTCCGGAGAATCCTTGGCATCAGCTGGCAGGACCGTATCGCCAACACAGAAGTCCTCGAGGCAGCCAACATCCCCAGCATATACACTCTACTGAGCCAGCGGGCACGAGATGGCTTGGCCATGTGAGCTGCATGGAAGATGGCAGGATCCCCAAGGACACATTGTACAGCGAGCTCGTCACAGGTATCAGACCCACCGGCCATCCATGTCTCTGCTTTAAAGACATCTGCAAATGTGACATGAAGTCCTGTGACATTGACCACGTCGTGGGAGTCAGTTGCCAGTGCGTGCCAGAGTTGGCGGACAGCCATAAAGGCGGGGCTAAAGAGTGGCGAGTCGAAGAGACTTAGCAGTTGGCAGGAAAAAAAGACAGAAGCACAAGGGGAGAGCCAACTGTGTAACAGCCCTGAATCAATTTTTTCTGCAGCGCCTGTGGAAGTGTCTGTCACTCTAGAATTGGCCTTTATAGCCACTCCAGGCGCTGCTTCACAAACCACTGACCACCTCTAGGCGCTTACCCATTGTCTCTCGAGACAAGGAGGCCAAAGAAGAGTAATACTGAGATATGCAGCAAGACCAATCACTGTACTGTTAGATTATTTCACCATGTAGTCTTGCAGAGCTGAAAATGCTCTGTCGGCAATAAGTTTCGCTAAACGGAGAGGTTTTGTTGAAGGGGTTCCAACCCCAGCCCTGGTCCCCATTGCCCTATATGGGGAAAGAAAAGAGACCTGAGGTACAACATGTGTAAATGATGATACACTCCTGAAACATGTTGAGAAAATACCAACTTACAGTTGTGAAGTACCTTTAAGGCAGCAAAACATCCCAAGGCACCTCATGAGAAAATTGTACATAAAGCAAAAGTTAGAAGAGTCAGAGGAGATTACCAAAGGGTTGGTTCAAAAGGTAGTTTTAGAAAATAGGAAGAAATGTAGCAAAATGGAGGGTTTCAGGAAAATAATTCTCGAGTATAGGGCTGTGACAGTTGACAGTGGTGTGAGGGGGTCAGTAGACCAAGTTGGAAGAGCTGGGGGTTTGAATTGTGGTAAAGGGCCAGAGAAAGAAAACAGTGACATGAAATAATGGACTTTGAGGCCAATGCCAGACTTTGATAAACCACTTCAACTTCACTTTGATGGTCTGTGACCTCATCAGAACTATGTAATACTGCCCGATAACAGGCTGTTGTCCACAGAATCGCCCCTCTCCTCGGCTATAATGATGTTCTGTAGACATGTGGTGGATGAGCATTGAGACAATGTAGTTCTGGAGTGACTTGCTACTGATTTCATTTAAGTGCCCCCTCCCCCATAGTCATTCGGAAAATAACTCTTATCTACATGTTTTGGGGTGAGGAGAGAATTTGATTCAGACCATCTTGTTTTATATTGACACAAATATTTGAAATAACCATTTTGCACTTCTAATCACTTGCACAAGATTAAAGGCAGCATCATCACCCATGTAGAGACATCCTTCCCATTTGTTTAAACACAAGATGCAGTGATACCTTTAGTTGTTAGGAAATGCCACTGCACCTTAAAAATAGCAGGGTCAAATGAAAAGGAGGCACTGCTGACGGAAATAAACTGTGCACTTGTGCCTCTCCTGGACACACTTGTTCCCCAAAATGGTGGCTACTCATTCTTAAACTTTCTTCTCATTAGCTGCAGAAGCAATCTCACTGTTTTCTGGTAAAACCAAAAACAAAGATGCAGTCTTTCTCATTACAGAAACAGGGACTCAGAAGTGAGAGCTTAGTCTGCTTATTTGACTGACTTCTCTATTGTGCTGTGGTTCCTGTAAATAGGAACCTGTGTTCAAGAAGCAGTGGTAAGTTCTGTTAGTGCACCAAACAGTTCACTGATTTTCACTGAGGGAAATTTTTAAAAAAGAGCATCTTCAAATTAAATCACACCAGGAACAAAACCTTTCCTATAAAAGGAACTGACTTTTCTAACCAATCCATTGTTTTAAAAAAATACTGCCCCTCCCCCTCAACAACAGCATTAATTTGAATTATGTTGAAAGGAAAGCTTCTCATTGACTTGTACGCTGGCTTGTTGGTAAGGAGAAGGTTGGGCTGTTAATGTAACAGAATTAACACTCAGGACAAACATTACGATCTTTGTTCGACAGAACAGAAACAGACAGCAAATATTTGTCTTGGGTGCAGAGTAGGAAAGAATGCAGAGAGGAACTGGGCCTTTCCCTTTTCTATTATCACCAGACAAATGACAATCCCTCAAGGACCTTACATGTGCGGGGGTGGTGCGGCAGGGACAGTGAGGGGAAGCATGGTTCCTGACTCTATGGCAACAGACTGTTATAATAGAGCAGAAACTGTCTCACTAACAAAGTTTAGCAAACTCGGGATGTGACGAGGACTCAGTTGGTTTCTACAACCCATCCCATTCGATAATTCTTCTCATTTTTTTTCCTGGTGATGCCCATTTTGAATCTTGCTTGGTTTTAGTTTCTTCTGCTCTTCAGTACCTCACCCAAGAAGCATTTTTCATGGGATGATGAACTTCACAGAGTACTCAGCTTAGTCAAGCCCAATCCAGACCCCACCCAAAGCTCACACATACTTTTCCACAGGGTAATGATCAGAGGCAGGAACCAAAACTGGGTATCCACCATTGGCCCAGGACACTGAGGTCAACTGCCGGCCCCAGCTAAGATCAGTTGATGCAGCAGATTCAAGGAATCAATTCTGGGGCTTTGCTATTCTCGGTTTCTCAATACCACAGTAGGTTGTGCCTTTACCCAATGGAGAAGTCCCCTTTCATTCAGAGAAGGATTATTGGAAAAGATGTGGCTGGACGGTGTATTCACTCACTCTGGCACACAAATGTGTGCTTGAAAATATCTTTGCATGTTCAATTTCATATACTTAGCCTTGTCAACGATGACAGAACAAGGGAGGAAAGGAGACATACATGAAGAAATAGGATGAGGGGAAGGAAGGATGGTAAGCAAAAAAAAGCAACCATTTACTTTTCCAATGCAATTTTTTTGAAAAATGCCTTGAAATCAATCCTCATAACTATGGGGCTGAATTTTATCCACCCATGATAGAATGAGTTCCAGGTGATTTTAAACAGCTGGACCTCTTTAAATTCCATCGTCCAACTGCCCATCCCAGCCAGGTGGTAAGTGAACAGGAAGCAATAGAAAACCACATAGCCCAGAGATAGAATCCAGCTAGGATGAACCACAATCAGGGGTGGGGAATGTGACTTTGCTCCAGGGGAGGCCTAAGCTTTCCTCGTGAAGCCTGGAGGAGTACTGACACCACCACCACAGCAATCGAGAATGACCTAGTGTCATGTCATTGGCTCAGTATCACATCTTCCTGAGACCTGCTGCTACAGTAACTAATTCTATTCATTTACTCCTAGAAATGTGTTTTGTTCCTCAACAACACCTCCCCATACAGCTGTGCCCCTTCGAGCAGCACCGGTGAGAAATCAGATCAAGGATGCAGCATCAGCCATTTCATAGATTGAGCACCCATAATGCGACACAGTGCTGATGCAGCAGAAATGCATTTCTAAGCTAGCAAAGAAGGATTCCACATCTGACAGGCCATTGAAACAGGCTTTGAAGTCAAAGCTAATATTTCCAACTTGAAAGGCATCAGCTGTCTTCCCTTGGGTGAACAGATTTTGGCCCTTGACCTTGACACCCTGTCATGCACAAATCTCAACTGCAAAATCTTAATATCTCTTTTAATCATTGGTTTCCATAGTCTTGAAGATAGCCCTTCTAGATATGGCTATCTCACAGCCCAAACCACAACCCTCTCCAGAGTGTGATCATACAGACTAAGCTGTACCACTGGCAGCCCTGCTAACGACTTCAATCTGTGTCCCGACAGGTCAATTCAAAGTTTATAAAAAGACAACGAGTTCTTCAGTTGCAGACAATAAGATTTTATGGTTAAGGATGTTATAAATGAATTGAAGTATTTACAGAACTCTCCAAAATAATTGATATTTGGAATTTTGACTGCAAGTAATCCTGGATACCTCATTATTTTTTCCTTCTAATCTTCTCTAATTCTCTCCAAAAGGTGCTGACTGCTGACCCTTAATAGTGTTACAGGTACTATTACCATTTGACCAAGTAGCCATTTTTTTTGTACAGAAAGCAAGAGCAGGCATTTGACCACAATGGTATCAAAACTCTTCCATCCATACACTTACCAGCAAGGCACAGTGCAGACTGAGCAGGGCCTCATTTATTTTTCTCCTATTCCTAATCTAGAGCCATTAAAGCCAGTTGTAGAACACTACCTGATGTCCCAGCTGAAATCAGGGATGGAATCAGACATTCCTGATCTGTATGACTCTATATTCCATCAGGTGATCCATTTTCCAATTCACACATTAAGAGGCTCCACAAACATTTTAAACTTTGTTGCCCATCCACCTTCCAATAGTCAGAACGTGCAGGAAAACAGTTGCACTTGGGAACAATGCATTTACTAATATTTACTTTTTGTTGCATATATAAATTTTAAAAACACAGCAACAAATCATTGAAGCACTTATGCCACATGCTCTCCACTTGCATCACTGAAGAAAGTTTGTTGAGGCACCATTCTCCTTTAAGACTATCCAGGCACTAAAACCACATTCAACACAACACATGATTCACACTCTCTTCTACTTCCTCAAGGGTCTCCTTCAGCTGTCATTTTGCTGTTTCAGTACCTGATTTTCCAATTTCAACAGATCATTTACATATATATGACAACTACCAGCTAAAATAATTCATTTCCTGGCTCACTTTTCCGAAGATTTTATAAACTATACCTCCCTCATATTTAAAGGGACAGGTAATTTCCTCGCTAGGTTTTCAATAACGTGTATTGAAGATAAGTAAAATTTTCAGTGCCCACTTGAACTGTGAAATATAATTATAGATCTGTCCTTCAAGACTTGGATTGTGACAGTGGAAAGAGCTTTGAGCTGTGTAACACTAGGGTGCAGTACTGATGGTTACAATTCTGTCACTGGCGGTGGCAGAAAGAATCTAAAGTGATGGATTAAGACACAGCACATCTCACAACATAAGGGTTTTGAAGATTTAACTGAAATGCTCTTCAGTGCATCAGCAGCATCTGGGAACTTACCATTTCACATAGCTCAGTGCCACGGCATAAGGTGCATTTACCCACTGAGCCAGAGGCTAGTTATTTCTGTGTAGAAGATTTAGGAGGTCATAATTCAGTAAAAATACACTCCCCCTTTAAGACGTTTTTAAAAATTAAAAAGCGATATGTACATTCTGGTAACTTCATCAGTATAGAGTGTGGCCTCACAGGTTGCTGTTGCTGGGGCACAGTGAAATCCAGCAGCCTCGTAATATTATTGGTTAATACATTTTCAGTCAGATTAAGTTAAAATCTCCTGTTAGAAAAGCAATGTGTCCCTATGATCAGCTGCCAGCTGTCTATTTAAAGCTCAAAGCCAGTCCAGTTCAGTTCAGAATGGGCGTTGCTGCATTGGAATTTGAGTCCATGGATTAAGGGTATTTTTGGCATTGGAATTACATGGTTGCACTTAACCGCTCCCTTCCCATTCCTAAATTCCCCCTCTCTCTCCACAGCTTCCTTATAATCCTGAATTCACGTTGGAGATTTGCCCGTTAACCCAGCTGGATTAGATTTTGTTTTTAAAAAAAGGAATTTGCTCTCCTTTCCAAAGTCTGCTCCCACCCAAGTATCATACCCATCAGGAGCTGCCAGAAGACCTTTTCTGTCGCCTGAGCCAATGTTGTTTCAAGAATGGGTACTGAGCAAGCAAAGTAATTGGAGGAATAGAAGCATTATGATGGGCCGAATGGCCTCCTTCTGCACTGTAACGATTCTGTGAATTGTGTTTTCATGTTTACTTCCTCTCTATTGGGGGAATGAACAGGGCAACAGCAGATCAGTAGTGTTGTGGGGGACAGGGAAAAGAACTGCAATGATTCGCCTCAGCGTTCCCAAGGGGGTGCGGCAGTACTGGGAAATGGAGCAGGATTCACACTCCTCATCACTATCCAGTGACTTCTGCTAGAAATTACACATGCAGGTGGTGAGAACAGGGTAAGAGTCAGGGTCAGCTGTGAAGCCTTCTTAGGGTCATAGTTGAATACACTGCCAGTGTTCCTCATCTAGGCTCACATGTGAAGAATGACCATTTTGATGAGGTACTGGAGCACTGCCTACACTTTTGGGACTTGGTTTAAGAGTGAAACCCTACATGGATTGTATTAAGATGGTTCAGCAAGTTTGACTAGTTTTAGTCCACCAAAAAAAATGAATGGGCATGTTGCAACATGCAGAGTCAGGCCAAGCAAGGGTTAACATATCTTGGGCTTCAAGCATAAAAAACAATCACAGATAATTAGCAGGTGCACTGAGCAACTGCCGCTAGACCCAAAGAACAAGCTTCTCAAAACAAGATATCAAATTTTAATTTCCTGCTGCTCCTTGCGAGAATACTGACAGGACAGGAGTTTGAAAGGCCAGTCAGACACAGAGAAGTCCTTCCAGAGTCCTGGAATGCGGCAATTACTTTCCTGGAATTAAAACCTGTAATTTATTCTGAGGTGGACTCGATAATAGGGTAAATACACCCTCGTAGCCTCACCTGCCTTTCAACAGACAAGGGGGAGTGTTGCAGCCAAGTTTTTGAAACACCTCAAGCAGAGATTCAACTTCACCTTAGAGTTGAAAGGGCCCAAGGTTGAAAGCTCTCAAATAACTCCAGGAGTTTATTGACCAAGATTTATACAACATGGATTCCTTTTTGCCAAAACATTTTTGCATCAGGCAGTAATTTACTGATCTACAGCACAGTCATAATTCAAGAAAGTTTTTTTCTGGACTCAGTTTTGCTAAGACTGAGGATTTGGAGTAAGAGGGATAATGCTACATACTTTTAGGAAAATACTGCTCAAAATGGATGGGGAAGGGAGACCAAGACAGAAAGTGAAATGGGAAAGGTGGAGACACAAGTATACTGAAACGGAGAGAGAGGGAGAAGCAGAAACAGGAGATGGGTATGAAATAAAACATGGGGGAAGAAAGGGAGCGTGGAGAGGTCGAAGAGAAAGGGAAGGGGGCAAAGAGAGAGACAGAAGGAAGAGGGAGGAAATAGATAAACAGGAAGAGAATGATAGATGGGATGGAGGGCAATTCAGAGAGAGAGTTAAAGAAAGAGAGGGGATGGAGAGAGAAAGCCTTCTTGATCGATAAGAATAGTCAACCAATAAATTTCACTAGGATCACATGATGAAACACCACGTGACACGCACACACAAGCTCCCGGCTAGGTTAGAGCCCACAGAGATAACCCTGAGTTAATAGGAATCATCAGTTCATAGGTTATATTAGAACTGCAACGCTGTTTATTGGGACCACTGCAGCCAGGATCGAACAGAACAGTACTGCACTGTCACGGCGGCACAGTGGCGCAGTGGTTAGCACTGCAGCCTCACAGCTCCAGCGACCCAGGTTCAATTCTGGGTCCTGCCTGTGTGGAGTTTGCAAGTTCTCCCTGTGTCTGCGTGGGTTTTCTCCGGGTGCTCCGGTTTCCTCCCACAAGCCAAAAGACTTGCAGGTTGGTAGGTAAATTGGCCATTATAAATTGCCCCTAGTATAGGTAGGTGGTAGGGAAATATAGGGACAGGTGGGGATGTGGTAGGAATATGGGATTAGTGTAGGATTAGTATAAATGGTTGGTTGATGGTCGGCACAGACTCGGTGGGCCGAAGGGCCTGTTTCAGTGCTGTATCTCTAAACATAAATAATAATATTAACATGGAGCACCATAAAGCTCAGTTCACTTTGCTGTTAATAGAAGGAAGCATCATGTCATCTGGATAGGAGATGACAATCCAACACATTCGCAATAATTTGAACCAGATACTGACCGTATGTTTTATTGAAATGGCTAATTGAATTTACACTATCATGGCCCTGTCCACTTGGTTCCGATGCGAGGTGCGTATTTTTCCTTTATTACTTCCCAATTCATGGCTCAGAGATTACATACGCATACAGGCCTGGATTTTATGAGCCCCCTGAGGCGAGATCGGAAACGGGGTGGGGGAGGCACAGAGCATCACGATCAGTGGTGGGAAGGAAGGCAGAGTAGAGGTACCATTGCCCGTCGCCCAGCGATCTTCCCGGGGGTGGGATAGGCTGGTGACAGCCTTCCCGCCCAGAGGCCAATTGAGGCCATTAAGTGGCCTATTAACATCCAATTAAGGGCCTCTACCCGCCTCTGCTGGGATCTTATCAGTAGGGACCTCCATCAGGCAGGGAGGATACCTTATACAATGAGGTGCCTTCCCTGCGGACCTGGGGGGCCTGGTCCCTCTTCCGTGGGCAATTTGTGGCCCATGGACGATCTCCACTGGGAACCAATTCACCCCCAGGACAACCCTCCCTCTGTACTGAACAATCAACCCCCCAACTCCTTTGCCGGGGCCTTCCGGATTCACCCCAGCGACCCCGCCTCACCTGCCTGTGTTCCGAGGTTCCACTACTAGGCCTGGGTCAGAGGCCTCTGCAGTACCGGCAGTGACCACCACTCCCTGTGGTGCTGCCGATACTGCTGAGCTGCTGGCCCTGTGATTGGCCTGCAGCTCTTGAAGGTGGGATCCCGCCTCCTAAAACTTTGAATCAAAAAGACCGAAGGATCACTCGGAGCGGGGGAGGGCAGTGGTGGGCACGAAAGGCCCGAAGCTGGGAGCTGTGTCTCCAGTTCAACATGTAGCCCAAAGTGTGGTACTGAGCAGTGTAAATCAAAAATCCCCTGGTGCATTTCCTGGACTGTACTGAGTTAACTGACTTCGCACATATAATAGTAGGGACACTGCAATTGGCCTTTTTACTCTCGGTCTAAAAGGCGACAGGAGTAGGATCACCTATGATGCTCTCTGTGATTCAATAGTGTACTGATACCACAAGGTCTCGCAAATGTGAAGTTCCCACATGGGGAAGGCACAGAGTGTATTGGTGTTCATATAATCTAACAAGAATCATGTTGCCAGGCGAGGAAGAAATCTGTGTGGAGGAGGAGAATCACTCCTCCATTAAGACCAATTTGTTAGCAGTACCTCCATCTTTAGGAATCATTCAGAAACAGCTTCCACAGGGGATGAGGATACCAAAAAAAAAAATTCCATCAATGGTGTGAGGAGTTTTATGTAGAGATCATCAAGGGAATTGGCAAATTTGATCCAGGAAATTGTTCGACACACTGAAGACAATACCAAGAGGCACATTAAGAATGAAGAAGCCCAGAGTAAGGAGGTGAGTCAGGCAGCATGTTTTCAACCAGGTGAATTCACCTAGCAGAACTGTTACGTCAAAATAGCTAAGAGCTAGTTTAGGATACAATCCCCCAGAGCACTGCCATCTACTGTAAAGGTTCAGCAACGATCTGCATCTCTATATGTATAGAGAAAATCTGCAGGCAAACACAGAGATGTGCAAGAAGTATGGAGTGGTGATATTGGGGAACTTTAGTTACCCAAATATTGTTACAGTGAAGGATAAGAAGGGGAAGGAATTTTTGAAACAAAAACAAGAAATGCTGGAATCACTCAGCAGGTCTGGCAGCATCTGTGGAAAGAGAAGCAGAGTTAACGTTTCGGGTCAGCGACCCGAATTTTTGAAGTGTGTTCAGGAGAACTTTCTTGACCAGTATATTCTCGGTCCAACTAGGAAGCAGACATTGCTGATTTGGTGCTGGGAATGAGGTGGGCCTAGTGGACCAAGTGTCTGTGGTTACAACAGCAGTTGAGGTTGGGAAGTCTGTGGCGAGTAAATCACCTCCTGTCTCCCCAATGCCTGTCCACCATCTACAAGCCACAAGTCAGGAGTGTGATAGAATACTCTCTACTTGCCTGGTTGGGTGCAGCTCCAGCAGTACTCAACAATCTCAACACCATCCAAGCCAAAGCAGCCCTCTTGATGTACTCCCCATCCAGCACCTTAACCATTAAACTCCCTCCATCAACGGTACACAGTGGCAGCAGTGTGTACCATCTACAAGATGTATGGCAGCAACTCATTTCGGCCCTTTTCACAGCAGCTTCCAAACTCGCAACCTCTACAACCTAGAGGAAGGGCAGCTGACACATGGGAATACTACCACCTGCAAGTTCCCCTCCAAGTTGCACACCTTCCTCACTTGGAACTAGATCACCGTTCCTTCACTATTGCTGGGTCAAAATCCTGGAACTCCCTCCCTAAACAGTACCATGAGTGTACCGACACCACATGGACTGCAACAGTTCAAGAAACTGGCTCACCACAACCAGCTCAAGGGCAATTAAGGATTGGGCAATAAATGCAGACAAGCCACATTCCAACAAATAAGAAGAAAATACTTGGGTAAGAGTTAACATCCTCACATAAGGTTTAGATTAGTAATTTTATTTATTTAGAGATACAGCACTGAAACAGGCCCTTCGGCCCACCGAGTCTGTGCCAACCAAGAACCACCCATTTATACTAACCCTACAGTAATCCCATATTCCCTACCACCTACCTACACTAGAGGCAATTTACAATGGCCAATTTACCTATCACCTGCAAGTCTTTGGCGGTGGGAGGAAACCAGAGCACCCGGCGAAAGCCCACGCGGTCACAAGGAGAACTTGCAAACTACGCACAGGCAGTACCCGGAATTGAACCCGGGTCCCTGGAGCTGTGAGGCTGCGGTGCTAACTACTGCGCCACCCTATGGAGAAGAACAAGGAACAATTTAAAGTAGAAATTCCAATTTGGAAGAGGGCTAACATCTTTGGGATGAGAGGCCATCTAGCCAAGGTAAAACAGAACCAAAGGCTGACAGGAAAACCTCTAGAGGAACAATGGGTGATCTTGAAGGAGAGATGTTTCACGTACAGGCTTGGTCCATTTCAACAACAATGAAACATAGGGGAAGCAAAGTCAAGGCTTCTTGGATGATGAGGGAAATGGTGAATATGAAGAAACAAAAAAAAAAGAGAGGATGAATGATGCAAGTCAAGTGAATTCTTCAAGTGAGAACCAGACCAAATACACTAAGTTGAGAGGTGAAGTGAAGGGGAAAATAAAACTGGCAAAGACAGAATATAATAGAAAAGAATAGCAGTTAACATAAAAGGGAACCCAAAAACCTTTTACCGGCATGTAAATAGTAAGCGGGCAGTAAGAGGTAGGGTGGGGCCTATTAGTGACAAAGAGGGTGATATATGCTTAGAGGCGCCGGGCAAGACTGGAATACTCAAAGAGTACTTTACATTGGTATTTACTAAGGAAGAGGATGCTGACAAAATATCGGTAGAAGTGGAGATGGTAGAGATAATGGATGGGGTGAAAATCAATAGGCAGGATGTAATGGAAAGACTGGCTATGCTTAGAGTGGCTAAGTCATCTGGTTCGGTTGGTTTGCATCCCAGGTTGCTAAAGGAAGAGGGAGTGGCGACAGTGGAAGGGCTTGCCATAATCTTCCAATCTTCTCTAGATATCGGGGGAGGTGCCAGAGTATTAGAGAGTGGCAAATGTGACACCCTTGTTCAAGAAAGGGTGTAAGGACATTCCTAGTAACTACAAGGCCTGTCAATTTGACATCGGTGGTGGGAAAGGTTTTAGAAACAATAATCAGGAAAAAAAATTAACAGGCACTTGAAAAGGTTTGAGTTGATTAAGAAAAGCCAGCACAGATTTGTAAAAAGATAGATCGTGTTCAACAAATCTAAATGAATTTTTTGATGAAGTAACAAAGGTTCAGGAGAGGAATGCAACGGATGTGGTCTATATGGATTTTCAGAAAGTGTTTAACAAAGAGCCACATAAAAGGCTGGTTCACAAAATTGAGGCTAATGGAATAGGAGGGTCAGTGTCAGCTTGGATAAAAAATTGGCTTAAGAACAGAAAACAACGAATTGTGGTAAATGGTAGACGGTGGTGTGTATGTATATATATATATATATATATATATATATATATATATATATATATATATATATATATATATATATATATAAGATAACACCAATCGACTGCAACAGGACATAAATAGGCTAGCAGAATAGGCAGACAAGTGGCAGATGGAATTTAATATAGGGAAGTGTGCATGGAATTTAATATAGGGAAGTGTGCATTTTGGCAGAAGGGATCCGGTGAGGCAAGATAGACTTAATGGTACAGTTTAAAGAGTGTGCAGGAACAGATGGACCTTGGGGTTCGTATGCGTACATCTTTCAAGGTGGCAGGACATATTGAGAGAGTATTTAGCAAAGTATATGGGATCTTGGGCTTCATAAATATAAGGTATTGAGTACAAAAGCAGGGAAGTTATGCTGAACCTTTATAAAGCTCTAGTTAGGCCACAACTAGAGTATTGCATCCAGCTCTTTTTACCACACTTTAGGAAGGATAGGAGGGTCCTTGAGAGGGTACGGAGGAGATTTACCAGAATGGTTCCAGGGATGAGCGGTTTTAGCTCCAAGGTTAGTTTGGAGAAGCTGGAGTTGTTTTCCTTGGGGAAAAGGAGATTGAGGGGAGATTTGGTAGAGGAGTACAAGATTATGACTAGTTTAGATAAGGTAGACAAAGAAAAGCTACTCCCATTAGTTAATGGCACAAGGACTCAGGGCACAAATTTAAAGGTTTTGGGCAAGAGATGCAGGGGGATGTGAGGATGATGATTTTTTTTTTTAAACAATGTGGGGAACGGACCTGGAACTCGCTGCCTACAAGGGTGCTGGAAGTGGAGAAAATAAATAATTTCCAAAGGAAAGTGGATGGGCACTTGAGGGAAATAAAACTTGCAAGGCTACAGGGATACAGAGGGGAGTGGGACTGACTGGAATGCTCTACATAGAGCCGTCATGGATTTAATAGGCCGAATGGCCTCCTTCTGTGTTGTAATGACTCTAAGACTGTGTTTCTATAAGACCAGTAATGGAGCTAAGATACAGTGAGCTGCCAACAATGCTCTTTTATCTATGATTTTACAAAGTATTAAAGTATTAACAGCACAGAAGGAGGGTATTCTGCCCAACAGGTCCATGCGGTGTTTATGTTTCACATGAGCTTCCTCCCACCATTCTTCATGTAACCCTATCAACATATCCTATTCCTTTCTCCCTCATGTACTTACCTAGCTTCCATTTGAATGCATCCATGCTATTTGCCTCAATTACTCCCTGTGGTAGTGAGTTCCACATTCTAACCATTCTCTGGGTTGAGAAGTTTCTCCTGAATTCCTTATTAGGAAATTTTAATGCAGAAAAACATTGCTGAGTGTTGCTTTTGACCCAAGTTACTCTCCAACAGTAATCATGTCAATCTGATAACAAATTCTAACTGGTAAGCTCATGAGTTGTCTGGTTATTCAGTGATTAGTACAGCTCTGTACCAATTCCTGTATAAGGTAGCGCAGGTGGAGGTGATGATTCAATTTATACAGTAATGGCCGCTAGCTCCATCCTAGCCCCAGCAGCGAGCTTTGCTTTAACAACTTCAGGAGTTGGTGCAAACTTGCTCTAATCCTACATTATCATACAAGCAAACTGCCAACAATAGAACTGCTCTGCAGATTCCAGCTCCATTGACAACCCTAGCTCAATACATTCCCCAGCCCTGACTCTTCACTGTGCTCAATTCCTTTCTTGAAGAGCTCTGATCATACTTGATTACACAATCTGGCAGTTAGGTATGAAGTCTGATGGAAGAAATTCTACCAAGGCAGGACAATGCAGTAAGAGGACTCACAGTTGTAAGGAGAGTCATAGACATCAGGCATTTGTATAAAGAAGCATCTGTGATCATGCCAGAATCCTCAGAGCCCCACTGCAATGATGCAGTGTGCGAAATCTAAAACCTACCAACGAGGAGGCAGAACTAAGGCTCCAACAAGTTCCCTTCATAAGAGATCTCATTACATTCCCTTCATAAGAGACCTTGAGACCTCAAGGTCTGAAACCTGATTTGGATAAGGTCAGAGCTGTTTTGGAGATTCCCAGGCCAATGAACGTCACAGGAATCCAGAGGTCCACTGAGCACAGCACTTACCTCATTAAATTTTTGCTGAAGCCAGCAATGTGTGGGAGCTTCTGAGAAAATTGGCACTTCAGAACACAGAATGGTGTCAGTTACTTATTCACAGTCAGCAGGAGGAGCAAACAGACTTCTCAAACAAATCTTGGAGCAGCACTCATGCAGATTGGACTGCTTGCTGCATATGGAAGTCACAAACCCACACATACTGAGACTTGGCATGCTCAGGTTGAAAATGAGCTCCCAGCAGTTGTATTTGGACTTGACAGCATTTACCAAAACACTTAGTGCAGACCAGTGACTGTACATACAGAACATAAACTCTTACAAGTTATAATGAAAAAAAAAGCACTTCATAATACTCCTAAAGGCTAGAGGCAAACAATGAATCAATGTGCAATGTTCTTTTATGCTGTGGTGTTCTCTGGAAGTACAGTCCAACCTCTCCTTAATGATGTTGAATCCGAGGTTAAACAGAAAAAGAGAGTATAAATGGTTTGAAGAGGAAATTAGTGTGTTGCTGGAGTGAAAAGTGATTGTGGTATACTTTGTGAAATAGGTGGGTGGTAGAGTTGTTGCATGCCACCAGATTAGAGATACAGCACTGAAACAGGCCCTTCGGCCCGCCGAGTCTGTGCCGAACATCAACCACCCATTTATACTAATCCTACACTAATCCCATATTCCTACCAAACATCCCCACCTGTCCCTATATTCCCCTACCACCTACCTATACTAGTGACAATTTATAACGGCCAATTTACCTATCAACCTGCAAGTCTTTTGGCTTGTGGGAGGAAACCGGAGCACCCGGAGAAAACCCACGCAGACACAGGGAGAACTTGCAAACTCCACACAGGCAGTACCCGGAATCGAACCCGGGTCCCTGGAGCTGTGAGGCTGCGGTGCTAACCACTGCGCCGCTCTGATAGGGTGACACCAGATAGGGTTATTTGGCCTTTTCCTGTTCCTAAAAATTCTTTTGGCTCAAAATAAACTTCTAAATATCTGGTTGAGAAGTACAGACCGTATATACAATCAAACTGAAAATTCCTCCGTCTTGAGTTTATTAACTTGTGATTAACAGAAACCTGCAGATCTCACAATCATCTCAGAGCTGCTCAAAGACATGCCTGATTTTATGATCTAGTCAAACTACATATCTGCCTTAAAGCTGCAGTCTATCTTCTTCATCTGCTGACATGATAACTATTTAATTGTGACTACCACAAGAGTAACACAATGACACCAAAGTGCCTGCAGGTTTGCAGGGTTAATTTTTCATTTTTGTTTCTAAATTAGGAGGTTGAAGATCGAGAAACTGCACTGCAGAGTGCATAGCTCTCCTTGATCGCACCCAGACGGATTTGAAATTGGCACTGTTCAGGGGCTGTTCAATGTGGGAGGCAAGCACAGTGTTAGGTTGTATTTTCACACAAGACTGAGTTGCAAACCAGAGAAACTGAGGTAGTGGGGGTCTGCAGTGTTATACTGAAATTACTTATCAAATTAGCAGATTTCCAGTCAACTCAAGTTGAATTTAACTCTTGATTGATTCATTAGAACATAGAACATAGAACAAAGAACAGTACAGCACAGTACAGGCCCTTCGGCCCACGATGTTGTGCCGACCCTTTAACCTACTCTAAGATCAAACTACCTACATACCCTTCATTCTACTATCATCCATGTACCTATCCAAGAGTCGCTTAAATGTCCCTAATGTATCTGCTTCTACTACCACCGCTGGCAGTACATTCCACGCACCCACCACTCTCTGTGTAAAGAACCTACCTCTGACATCTCCCCGAAACCTTCCTCCAATCACCTTAAAATTATGCCCCCTGGTGATAGCCCTTTCCACCCTGGGAAAAAGTCTCTGGCTATCCACTCCATCTATGCCTCTCATCATCTTGTAGACCTCTATCAAGTCATCTCTCATCCTTCTTCGCTCCAATGAGAAAAGCCCCAGCTCCCTCAACCTTTCTTCATAAGACATGCCCTCCAGTCCAGGCAGCATCCTGGTAAATCTCCTCTGCACCCTCTCTAAAGCTTCCACATCCTTCCTATAATGAGGTGACCAGAATTGAACACAATATTCCAAGTGTGGTCTAACCAGGGCTTTATAGAGCTGCAGCATAACCTCACGGCTCTTAAACTCAATCCCCCTGCTAATGAAAGCCAACACCCCATACGCCTTCTTAACAACCCTATCAACTTGGGTGGCAACTTTGAGGGATCTATGGACATGGACCCCAAGATCCCCCAGTTCCTCCACACTGCCAAGAATCCTGTCTTTAAGCCTGTATTCTGCATTCAAATTCGACCTTCCAAAATGAATCACTTCACACTTTTCCAGGTTAAACTCCATCTGCCACTTCTCAGCCCAGCTCTGCATCCTGTCAATGTCCCGTTGCAACCTACAACAGTCCTCCACACTATCCACAACTCCAGCAACTTTTGTGTCATCGGCAAACTTACTAACCCAGCCTTCCACTTCCTCATCCAAGTCATTTATAAAAATCACAAAGAGCAGAGGTCCCGGAACAGATCCCTGCGGAACACCACTAGTCACCGAGCTCCAGGCTGAATACTTTCCATCTACTATCACCCTCTGACTTCTATGGGCCAGCCAATTCTGTATCCAGACAGCCAAATTTCCCTGTATCCCATGCCTCCTTACTTTCTGAATGAGCCTACCATGGGGAACCTTATCAAACGCCTTGCTAAAATCCATATATACCACATCCACTGCTCTTCCTTCATCAATGTGTTTTGTCACATCCTCAAAGAATTCAATAAGGCTTGTGAGGCATGACCTGCCCCTCACAAAGCCATGCTGACTATCTCTAATCAAACTATGCTTTTCCAAATAATCATAAATCCTGTCTCTCAGAATCCTCTCCAATAATTTGCCCACCACCGACGTAAGACTGACTGATCTGTAATTCCCAGAGTTATCCCTATTCCCTTTCTTGAACATTTGCCACCCTCCAATCATCTGGTACTACTCCAGTGGACAGTGAGGATGCAAAGATCATCGCCAAAGGCGCGGCAATCTCTTCCCTCGCTTCCCGTAATAACCTTGGGTATATCCCGTCTGGCCCCGGGGACTTATCTATCCTCATGTCATTCAAAATTTCCAGCACATCCTCCTTCTTAACATCAACCTGTTCGAGCATATCAGCCTGTTTCACGCTGTCCTCACAAACGACAAGGTCCCTCTCACTAGTGAATACTGAAGCAAAGTATTCATTTAGGACCTCCCCTACCTCCTCCGACTCCAGGCACAAGTTCCCTCCACTATCCCTGATCGGCCCTACCCTCACTCTGGCCATCCTCTTGTTGCTCACATAAGTGTAGAACGCCTTGGGATTTTCCTTAATCCTACCCGCCAAGACTTTTTCATGTCCCCTTCCAGCTCTCCCAAGTCCATTCTTCAGTTCCTTCCTGGCTACCTTGTAACCCTCTAGAGCCCTGTCTGATCCTTGCTTCCTCAACCTTAAGTAAGCTTCCTTCTTCCTCTTGACTAGCTCTTCCACATCTCTCGTCATCCAAGGTTCCTTCAGCCTACCATCCCTTCCTTGCCTCATCGGGACAAACCTATCCAACAGTCGCAGCAAGTGCTCCCTAAACAACCTCCACATTTCTGTCGTGCATTTCCCTGAGAACATCTGTTCCCAATTTAAGCTCCCCAGTTCCTGCCTATTAGCATTGTAATTCCCCCTCCCCCAATTAAATTTTTTCCCATCCTGTCTGCTCCTATCCCTCTCCATGACTATAGTAAAGGTCAGGGAGTTGTGATCACTATCACCGAAATGCTCTCCCATCGAGAGATCTGCCCCCTGGCCTGGTTCGTTGCCAAGCACCAAGTTCAACATAGTCTCCCCTCTAGTCGGCCTATCTACATATTGAGTCAGGAAACCTTCCTGGACACACCTGACAAAATCTGCTCCATCCAAACTATTTGCACTAAGGAGGTTCCAATCAATATTAGGGAAGTTAAAGTCACCCATGACAACAACCCTGTTACTTCTGCACCTTTCCAAAATCTGCCTCCCAATCTGTTCCTCCGTGTCTCAGTTGCTATTGGGGGGTCTAGAGAAAACTCCCAATAAAGTGACTTCTCCTTTCCTCTTTCTGACTTCCACCCATACTGACTCAGTAGACAAACCCTCCTTGACGACCTCCCTTTCTGCAGCTGTGATACTATCCCTGATTAGCAATGCCACTCCCCCACCTCTTTTACATCCCTCCCTATTCCTTTTGAAACATCTAAACCCCGGAACATCCAACATCCATTCCTGCCCCTGTGATATCCACGTCTCTGTAATGGCCACAACATCGTAGCTCCAAGTACTGATCCATGCTCTAAGTTCATCACCCTTATTCCTGACACTTCTTGCGTTAAAATAGACACACTTCAACCCATCATACTGGCTGCAACTTTGCCCTGTCAACTGTCTAACCTTCCTCACAGACTCTCTGCACTCGGTATCTGCCTGTTCAACAGCTACCCCATCCACTGATCCGTAGCTCTGGTTCCCATCCCCCTGCCAAACTAGTTTAAACCCTCCCGAAGAGCTCTAGCAAACCACCCGCCCAAGATATTGGTGCCCCTCCAGTTCAGATGCAATCCGTCCTTCTTGTACAGGTCCCACCTTCCCCAGAAGGTATCCCAATGATCCACATATCTGAAGCCCTCCCTCCTACACCAGCTCTGTAGCCACGTGTTCAGCTGCACTTGCTCTGTTTCTAGCCTCACTAGCACGTGGCACCGGTATCAATCCTGAGATTACTACTCTGCTCGTCCTGCCTTTTAGCTTCCAACCTAACTCCCTATATTCGCTTTTCAGGTCCTCATCCCTTTTCCTAGCTATGTCATTGGTACCGATGTGTACCACGACTTCTGGCTGCTCCCCCTCCCCCTTAAAAATCCTGTAGACTTGATCCGAGACATCCCTGACCCTGGCACCCGGGAGGCAACATACCATCCGTGAGTCTCGTTCGCGACCACAGAATCTCCTGTCTGTTCCTCTAACCATTGAATCTCCTATCACTATCGCTCTCCTGTTCTCCCCCCTTCCCTTCTGAGCCACAGAGCCAGGCTCAGTGCCAGAGACCTGGCCGCTGTGGCTTTCCTCTGGTAGCTTGTCCCCCTCAACAGTATCCAAAACGGTATACTTATTATTGAGGGGAACGGCCACAGGGGATCCCTGCACTGTGCGCCTATTCCCTTTCCCTCCCCTGACGGTCACCCAGCTACCTTTATCCTTTAACTTAGGTGTCACTACTTCCCTATAACTGCTCTCTATCACCCCCTCAGCCTCCCGAATGATCCGAAGTTCATCCAGCTCCAGTTCCCTAACGCGGTCTGTGAGGAGCTGGAGTTGGGTGCACTTCTCGCAGGTGAAGTCAGCAGGGACACAAGTGGTGACCCTTACCTCCCACATCCTGCAAGAGGAGCATGCAACTGCCCTAGCTTCCATCCCCTCTGCTCTAAATTGACAAAAGAGATTTTAAAAAAATGAAAAAAATAAAGGAAAACCTTACCTTACCAAACCTTCCACACAAGAGTCCTTTTTTTTTTGGTTAGAGGAGGAGGATGGGTGGGTGACACTACACGTGTAGTGTTTCGGGTTTAGCCACTGCCCGAATATACAAGTTCACTTACCCAGCAGTCCCCGTGTCCGCGTCCGCCGAATCACGAGGTAAGTACTTTATAGCTCAACTTACCTTCCCGGCTGCCCCCTGGCTCGCACTCTCACCGCTCCCGCTGCTCAAATGGAAGCTGCCGAATCACGAGGTAAGTACTTTATAGCTCAACTTTCCCTCCCGGCTGCCCCCTGGCTCGCGCTCTCACCGCTCCCGTGGCTCATTCTCCTCTCCCTCTTCTAATTTGCCCAGAGTTAGCTTCCAGTATGTACAAACTTAAATTGGTTGTCAACGTAATTCTTAGCACACTGGAGGATCAAGCAGTATAAGCTGTTGTTTTCCCTTATATTGGTTATTCTTGCGGATTCATAGCATTGGCATTATATACCAAGTCCAAAAGTAGGCAAGGGTCAGATCAAGGCTGGCGTTGTCAGCTGTGCCTTAGTTGGTAGCACTCTCATCTAGAGTCAGATGGTTCTGGGTTTAGGTCCCACTCCAGAGAATTAAGCACATAAAGCATTTGGACTGACACTCTCTCGGATAGCTACATAATAGTCATTTGGTAGTACAGAACTTGAGTATTGCTAAAAGTAGACATGTTGTCGAAGCTTTTCATCTTGCACTCATCAGGACAATCTGCAAGAATAACCAATGTAAGGGAAAACAACAACTCATTGTATGAGAAGAGAGTGCTGATAAGTTGGCAAGTGAACTCTGATTGGTAGAGGCATTGCCATGGGCAATACACCAGTTTACAGTGGCTGACAGTTAACTGCCAAGCTTTGTTTGAAATTTAAACCAGGCAGCTTGACTCTGATTGGTCAATGCATTGTCCTGAGAATGAACCAGCGAATGGTTGTCACTTATTTTGTTCGCTAAATAATCTCAGTGTGCTAAGAATTACGTTGACAACCAATTTAAGATTGTCAGTAGGGCTCGCAGTGTGGCGCATTTGCATGTACTGGAAGCTACATATATTAATACACAGGGTCCTGTTCTTTACAGACAGAATATGTACAAACATTGTGCCTGTTTCAGCTGAACAAATTAAGTGACAGCCATTCGCTGGTTGGTCAAGGCATTACCCTGAGGAATGAACCAGCAAATGGCTGTCACTTAATTTGTTCAACTGAAACAGGCACAATGTTTGTACATATTCTGTCTGCACAGAACAGGGCCCTGTGTATTAATTTTTGTAGCTTCCAGTACGTACAATCTTAAATTGGTTGTCAATGTAATTCTTAGCACATTGAGGATCATACAGTATAAGCTGTTGTTTTCCCTTATATTGATTATTCTTGCGGATTGTCCTGATGAGTACAAGATGAAAAGCTTCGACAACATGTCCCTATTTTCAGCAATACTCATAGCTATGTAAGATAAACATAAACGATCGCCTGACACTATTTTAAAGAGCAGGGGAATTATCCCCGGTATCCTGGCCAATAATTATCTTTGAATCAATATCACTAAAAACAGATTATCTGGTCATTAATATATTGCTGTTTGTGGGTTTGCTGTGCATTTCCAACATTACAACAGTGATTACACTTCAAAAGGTACTTCATTAGCAGTAAAGCACTTTGGAATGTCCCGTGGCTGTGAAAGATGCTATATAAATGCAAGCCTTTCTTTCTCATGCCAGCTTTTCTTATGAAAGTTCACTGAAAAGTTAACAAAATGAATGACAACGTCTCTGCATAACACATCAAAATGAGAATTTAAAAAATAAAGGCAGACAGAGTGTTCATTTTACAATTGAGAAAATTTCACATATCCTACTCAAAACCAAGCTGCAAGTTTTAAAGCAGACAGGTGGCATCCATCTACCACATCCCAAAGTGTCCTCTTTTCCCTTCAAAGAACAGGGCATTCTATAGACCACAGATACTGTCATCTATGCAAGAAGTGCACTTTTAACAAAGCCAAGGTGTCAGTCAGTCAGTCAATGTCATCCCTTACACCCAGTCAACTTCCCCAGGACAAGCAACAATGACACTGCCATTAACACACCAGCTGTCAATACAGCAGTGATTGATAGGCCACCCGCTGTTTACAAACATTTTCCAGGAGCGAATCATTAAAAACATATTACTTTTGTTTCAAATATGTAAACACAGAGGGGAGTTAAACATGTGATTTACATTGTTTATTTTTGCAGGAGGGCAATGCATAATGGGTGCAGTGCAAAGACTGAACTGGTAAAAGCCCCGGGTCTGTGTGACCAGAACACACTGACTCTTTTGTTTGCTGCACTCCAGATGTATTTCTTCCTTATTTTCCCCATTTTGGATATGGTCCAGCAGAAATACTGAGTCAAACGGGGGCTAGAGGCTGAAAACATGGATTTTGTAAAATGCAACAAGAAACAGATATGGAAAGAATCAGAGACACCCTTTAGAGTGAGAGCAAACAAAGGGTAGGGACACGAGACAACTGAATGTGAGCTAGGTCAAGTGAAGGGGGAGAGAGCGGGAGACAGAGGGAGTGAGTGAGTGAAGGACATGAAAGCAGCAAAACTGGGAGGGAGGGAAATAACAGGAGAGAGAGGCACAGAGAGATTAAGAAGCAGAGAGAAAGAGAGAGAGCAGAGAGACAGGAAGGGAGGGGTGCCATGCAGAAAGTGGATGAGATGCACAAAGAAAGAGACATGCAGAAAGGGAGAGAAAAAGGGCCCCACGGAGAGGGGAGAGAGAGAGAGAGGGAGAGAGAGAGACTGTGAAAGAGAAGGGAGGAAGAGAGGAGTGATGTAGAAAGTGGAAGAGACAGCTGTAACCAAAGGGAGAAAGAAATGCAGAGCGAGGGGGAGAGTCAGAGACAGAAATACAGAGAGATGGAGAGGAACAGATGCAGAAAGAGACTAACAGAGAGGATGGAAATAGAGACACAGGTAAGCAATGGGTGTCTACATACCTGTAAGAAAGCACGAATAAATAGTTATATTTCGACAAAATACAGGCAATGTATGAATTCAATTACATCTAATATTTTCCTTCCTTATTCTGACTCTTGCAGGGGTACACTAGCCTCCCTCTATCACTACATACAAGTAGTCATTTATTTTCATGTGCAAGCTAGATGTTGAGTATTGGCAGTGGCAGGCTATTTGACGTTGACATCAGAGTCAAACCTGATGCTGTCCTCTTCAGGTACCCATGCAAGATCACATTCTAACATAGTCACCCACTGGTAATCAGATTGGGAACTCTGACTGGCATTTCCCCCTCTCTCTGACTCAGGGGCACCAATACCAAGTGTGTCCCTATTGATGCCCTGTATGAGACCATGGACTCAAATCAAACCCTTCTGGCATCTCAATTAGTAATTCCACTGCTTAGTGTGGCACTGAGTTTAACTTTTAAAAGGCACATATATTTATTTTAATTATAATCTGTTATGAACTATGTAGGGGTCATAGAGTGATACAGCAGCGAAACAGACCCTTCGGCCCAATGAGTCCAAGCCGACCATCAACCACCCATTTATACTAATCACACATTAATCCCATTTTTTCCCTCTCACATCCCCACCTTCCCTCAATTCTCCTACCACCTACCTACACTAGGGGTAATTTTTACAATGGCCAATTTACATATCAAACCGCAAGTCTTTGGCTCAGTCATTAAAGAAACTAATTTGGTGCGATACTGAATTACATGGTAGGCCTCACTGTCAATCCCCGGTTTGTATTAAAATTGGCCTCAGCAAGCCAGGACTAAAGGGCAGGGGATAGGAAAATCAGCTAGAGTTCCAGCCCTGTTCATTATACAGTGACCTGTGCTGGAAAACACCAATTGGGCAAGAAAGCTGGCATTAGTGCCAATCATGGAGCTATACACAAGAATGAGTCCATGACTTCAGGAATGGAGGGCAGAAAATTAGGGCAAAGGGATTAAATTGGAAGGAGATAGAACACTGGTGGAGCAGGTCTCATCACATTGCAAGTCACTCACTCGGTCGAGAGCAAGAGAACAGCTCAACTCTGGATGGTACGTGCTCTACAGCCACAGTAACTGATTGGGGAGCATCCATTTAGAAACAAGATTACACTCTGTAGGTAAACGTGTATCGAGTGGCACGCATTGTGGATTAGAGTTTTCTCAACTTTACCTTATTCTGGCTTCCTTAATAGAAGAGTTTTTCATTTTAGAGAAGAGGAGGAAACTTGTAGGAACACTGAAAGCCCTAGCACAGGCTCTGGACTGCAATCAATGAAGTTCAATGATTTAAAATAAAAAATGAAAGAAAGAGAGGAATTTTGGGCCTAGTAACAAAATCTTTTTTTTTTTAAGTTCCTTCTTTTGAAGTCAGCTACAAAAGCTGGCTTGGAATCAATCTGTTTAATTGTGCAGAGGCAGAACCGACACAAATGGTGATCATCCAAGCTCTTTCAAATTGTGAAATCACTGAGGTACACTGTCAATCATCAGCATAATCGATTAGAATCAGTCCAGGCGTTTTACAGAGGGGCTGTCCCTGTACCATAGCAATGTGCAGTTAAGACAGCAGGAATATGACACTGCAACAGGGCGATGGTTGGCATTCCAGAAGAACATGTGAGGAAAGAACAACTCTGTGTGTGAGTCTACTGCCCGAAACCTCCAAGTCAGAATCCTGGACTGGATTTAAAACAGATTTTAAACTCGTAAAAGCAGAGTTCCACTGCACTGAAATACATACCTCATTGCTAACTTTTTCTTTCCTAGATCCTCATAATTGTTGAGGTCCTTAATTCCATTAGTTTTCCCTTCCTTCTACAACTGACCAATTTTGGAAACCCTGATCCTGACATCACCTTATCCCAGAGGGCCTTTCCCCTTCACTTGTGTTTTACAATAAAACATAACATGCAGCAGAAAGGCTCTTTACAGGCACTGGATAATCACTCCCCAGGACCCCCAAGAGATGCCAATGGGAGAAGTGAGACCATAGGTTTCCTATGGTTCCCCAGAGCATAAAAGAGGATCCCAGCAGCCCCCAAGGTCACCAGATCATTGTTTATTCATCATCAGATTTCTGTATTTTTCTGAACCCATTGAGTTATGAGCTGATTAGTACACAGCAACAGAACAATGTAAAGTTCTGCAGCGATAGAACCAATTAAGTAGATGAATCTATCATTTGAAAAGGTACAACAGAGGATCCCCAAGGGCACGCTAATATTTTCAAGGGATCCCTCACATGGAAAAGTTTGAGAACCATTCTGTAATCTCTTAACAGCACAGAATCAGAAGCAGCATACCTGGCCATCAATTGGTGATGCTACATGATAGTCCTTCCCTTTCTTCCCCTCCCTCCCATAAAAATGAGAGAAAATAAACTCCCAGTGAGGTTTTTCACAGAAACAGGTTTATGTAAGGCAAGGGTTATCTTAAATGTTTCAATCCTCTTGTGTGCATTACCCAGCAACAAGGCTAGACATAGGCCTCTTGCACTCTTAAGTTTTCTTCAATTTCCCCCTCCACCCACCACCAACCCCAACGACCCCTTCCCTCCACACAAGGTTTGAGAAGATCTACAGACTCCATCTTAACTGCTTTAAGAATCGCATTAGTGGGAATCTGGGAAGGAACCATGAAGTGGATAGTGAACATTCCCTTCCCTGCTCTGCCCTCCCTCCCTACTGAGAGACAGTGTATAGCACAGGAGGACTGATATAAAAAGGCAAATAAAAAAAAAATCCTTTAAATTAGTTGAACACACAAATCGCAGCTGTAGGATGCTGCCAGTTACCCATTGTATGAAACATGACCTGACTGTGAAGCCCCTTTCCCCCTGAGAGACTTGGCAGCTAAAGCATTTTTATTTTTAAAATCAGTATGTGTGTTGGCCATTAAGAGGTAAAAAGAGATTAAAGCATTACTTCCTTTGCCAAGAAGTCTCAACAGAACAGGACATACACACACACACACTCCCCCACCTTCTTTTCCTGCTGCCCGCACCTCTCACCCACCAAGCACCCCACTACCGCAACACCACCCCCCCCACCACTATCTTCTGAAGGGGCTGACTCTTGATAGGGCACCATTCCACAGGTACCAACAGTCCTCCAGAACTCAAAGTGCCCAGCCTTCATGTGTGAACCTCGGCACAAATGAGTCCAATGCTGTATTCACTCAACATCCTCACACACAAACTTTGGAGCGCTAGTGAGTTATTGGATATCGCCTGTGGAATTGTGCCCCAGAAGGTCTTACTGAATACTGTCTGTGGAACCATATCCCTGCTGGTCAGAAAAGGAACAAGTTGTAGGGCAAAAAAACATTTAAAGCGGGGGGGGGGGGGGGGGGGGGGGGGGGCGGTTGGTGGTTTAACCCTCAAAGAGCCCACAACATGAGGTAACGCTTACTGCAATGTCAAGGTGAACTCTTGCATTATTGAGTCACCACGGCAGCACCTTCAGGAATGTAAAACATTTTTTGCAGTTGATAGCTACTTTTTTTTTTATTTCTGCCGCACCCCCAACAAGTTGACTTTTCTTTGACATACTCCTATATCCCAGTTTCCGGCCCAGTCCTGTTAACACATCACTAAGTTTCTTTACTCCCTTATAAATATGAACTTTCCACCTTGGACTCTGCACTCTATTTCTGATTAATGTTCAGTTTGATAAATGTTTGACTGCACAAGAAACGCCCAAGGAGCAAGCTCGCAAAGTTGCCGTAGCAACACCTAGTGAAATGAATGATCTTACAGAAATGAGAGTAGAGGGCTGAATTCACTCCCACCAAACTCTTCAAAGAAGGAACCAAGTCTAATTGAAATCTTGGAGGAACCGGCATTGTCGCAACCAATCACCAATTCAGGCCTAGGCTGCTTTTGTTTCCGATTTTGTTTTATTGCAGCAAAGTTTGCAACAGACCTTCATTTAAAGTCTAAATTGGGGAGAGGGTTAGAACTGCAAGTAGGTCTCTAAACGCAAGAGGGGATTAATTCGACATACAATTCGATGCAAGAGTTATTAACTCTTCAACCACACCTCTGTGTTTATAGACCAGTAACACACAAGAGCATTTGCAGCTGTATCTCAACATTCTGCCATCAAACATCCAAACCATCACTGGTGAAAAGACAGACTTGAATTTACAGAATGCCTCATCACTTATGTCAGAAACAGCTTAAAAAGCTCTATATACAATCAATTATTTTCAAATGCAGTAATTGTTATCAGGTAGAAATATGCAGCGGTCATTTTTCTCTCAGCAATATCCTACAAACAGCATTGAGATGTGTGCCTAGTTAATCTGTTTCAGAGTGTTGGCTGAAGTAGGAATGTTGACCAGGACACGAGGAGAACCCCATTACTTTGACTAGAACCATAAGACTGGTCATATTCAGCACTCCCTCTGTACTTCATTGGACTATCGGACTAGAATGGAGTATCTAGCCTGCAGCCCCATGGGCTCATAAAACGCCTCTGTCCTCAGGCAACTCAGTTCCTTCTACACCTGTATTTCTGATCCTTTTTATGAATGTGAATTTTGTAGACCTGCAGACTTTGAAAGAGATTTATTTTAGTACTGTTGCCTCCTTAGTGGATCAATCCTATCAAACGAAAGATATGTTACTGCTGCATCAACTGCAGAAACATGCAATTTAATGGGAATACTGATTCAAATTTATGGCACAAATATTCCACTTTGCCTGTTATGCCGCCATAAATGTGACGTGGTGGCGGAGGAGGAGGAAGGATAGTACAAGTAGAACCTGTACCGATGTAAGGTTGACACCTGCAGCATCTTAAAGGTACCACCTTCTACTAGGCCAGGACAAAGTGCTTAATTTCTCCAGAATCCGATGTGAGGTGCAAGTAAGGGAAAGCAAGTCAAATGTCATGCACATCGATTGCTTTCCCAGAGGTAAACCCTATGCTGGCCCCAACAATGATGGGTATCTGTTATATTGACATTCTTTATGCCCAATGTTGCTGTGGTGGTGGTAGAAAATGTGACCACCAGATCAGTTGAGGTGAGGAGATTGAAGTTCATCTGCCTTCCCAGACAACATAAAAGATTCCATGACACTAATTCAAGAACAAGGAAGTACTTGCATGCCTAACATTTACTACTCAATCAACATCACCAGAAAGAGTTCATTTGGTCACTCATTTCATTGACGTTTGAAGGACCTTGCTGTGCACAAATTGGCTGCCATATTTCCCTACAATGCCAATTATAATTTTAAAGTATTTAATGAGCTTTGTTGTGCTTTGGGACATTGGAGGTTGAGAAAGGTGCTATGTAAATTCTTGCTAGTAACATATGCTCCCTTCTGGGACACAGTCCTGGCATCTGGTAAGATTAATGCTGGAATATCGATCTGGCCCAGTAAGTGGGCAGAGATCCAGCATACTTTCAAAGAACGTTCCTCCCTCATATGTGGCTTCTGAAGAATCACTTCTGCAACCAAAGACAAAATGCTTTAACACCTCAATCTAGATAATAAGCCAAAATCTCAATGTGAAGAAGAGAGCTGTGACAAATAAAACAAAGCTGACAGCTCCTCACAAACTGCTTCTCCTGTGTGTGGAACTCACCCCAATGTCATGCCTGGATCTCTATTCCATGCAGACAAAAAGTTTAAACCAAGAGATAGAAGCCTTGGTGAATCAGGGTTCTTGCAGACAGCACACAAAAGCCTTTGGGCTCCATAACACCTCAAAATTCTCTTCAGCTCTTTTGCAGGAGTTATTTTTAATTATTTTTTTCTCACCTCCTACCCTGAAGGTACTAGTTCCTTGCTGGATACAATTCCATCGGCACCCTCCTATACCATATCCAATCTACATAATTTGCCTGTATACCAAAAGGGGAATTAATGGTACAAGATATTGCAACATGATTGATGCATTATAAAAGCAAGTATTATCTATTCATTTTCATATCTAGACAGTGAGTGTTGGCCGATGACTCTGCTGGAGAGTATTGCAAGCAAGTCTGATCCTTTTCTCACAAAACAGCCCTTTCATACAGTGATCACTGGACAGGGATCAGGAGCAGGCCCAATTTTCCCCCATTCTCTGCCCCAAGGGTCTGCAACTAACCAGCACAAGCCGGACAGAACAGAGAGAGTAAGGGGGGAAAATACACGCAGAGAAAATACAAGAGTATGAGCCAAAAGAGAATGGAAGCAATAGAAAAACACACAGGTACAGTAGGAGAGACAGATAGAGACAGGCAATGGAGAGAGAAACAGGTGAAATAGGCAGGTATAGGGAAGCAGGGAAAGGGCTGTATGAGAGGAATAAACAAGTGCAAGTGATATTATGCATGGGAGAAATGTATGAGAAAAAAATGACAGAACACGTGAGACAACGTAAATGATGGCACATACAGAACAAATAAAGATGGATGACGGAGAGAGTGATCACGTGAGAGAGAGAGAAAATGTGCAAGTGGGAAAATGAACACAAGAGAAAAAGAGGTGAGATGGAAAGATAGAATGTGCAAGAGAGAAAGTGAGACTGGTCCTCAGGAAGCCTATAAACATCATGGAACAAAATGAGTTCTAAAACGAATTATAAAACAAAGTGAACACCCGAGTGCTTTGAAAGGAAATGTGTTGCATACTGTAAAACCCGAGCAACCACTTATCAAGCTGAAATCCAATCCGTTAATGTAACAGCGATTAGCGCGTGTTACATACACTTATCCACGCAGCAGTGCAGCAGAGCAGCAGCTCCTCCAACTGATAAAAGGTTTTTGAGAGCCAGACAATTGAATAACTGTCAACCCCTTCGGGCTCAGAGCAGCTGAGAAGTTACAGACAGGAAAAGGTTTACTCTGTGTCCATGAATCTCCTTTACAAGGAGAGCAGAAAATTAATGAGAGGGAAGTGAGAAAATCAGCCAGATAGAAAACACTGGGGCTAAACTATTTGCTTGTTCCTGATACAAATGTTATCTCCTTTTCATCCCCAATTTTCTCTCCTCCTGAAGGCAGAGTCTTGTTAGGGTTCGGTTCTGCAGACAACCAGAGATCTTAAGTATTTCATGAGAATGGCTACTCGAGACATTGGGTTCGGAAAATATCCAAATCAAACTTTCCCTCAGGAAACTAAATGAGTGGGTAGAGTTCATGATAGCAGAGACTGTACATGGAGTATAGAAGGAGTGAATGATGAATTAATGACTTTTTCACATTCCATGTGTTGTGAGATTCTCTCTGTTAAAAGGCAAAGGGTGTTCCTTTCACTATGAATTTTTGACCCACTTTCAATGGCTTACAGACGCTGCTCCTAAGAGGTACACAGGGAAGCTGAATAAGCACATGAGGAAGGGATATGTTGATGGGGTTTGAAGAGGGGTGGATGGAAGCTTGTGTGGAGCAGAAACCCCACACATTGGGCCAAATAGCCCATTTCTGTGCTGTCAATGCATATTGCTTCCAATGTTGCCATCCTCCCTGCAGCAGGCATGTTCTGCACATCTCTGGGCAGTACAGATAAGATACTTGATAGAATGAGGAAAGATATGTCAACGTTGAGCCTTAATAACCAGGAAAGTTTCAAGTCCATCTATGGTTTTTGCTGAGTCAGCCAGTAATCCTTGCTGGCAATGTGTGGTAATTGTTGGAACAATAGAGGAAGACCAGATCAGATCAGCTATGTGCCCCCTTCCCCCACCCACTCAATGACTGTATAGCCTGACAATATTCATCATCTAGGATTATGCATGAAAACAACATCCTTCTGTGATGTAAAAGTGAGAAAATCACTGCCCTACTCCAGCAAGAGTGTCATAGGGCTGAATTGTATGCCAGCGAAGGTGGGGTGGGGGGGGGGGGGGTGCGGTTGGCAGTCCCGACCCCAGGCCAGATGGCTGTTTGGGGAATTCCCAACTTCATTTTACAGTACTCAGGCAGTTAACTGCTTGGAGTCATAATTAGGACAAAGAAGATGGTTGTGGTTGTTGGAGGTCAATCATCTCAGTCCCAAGACATTACTGCAGGAGCTCCTCAGTGTAGTGTCCTGAGCCCAACCATCTTCAACTGCTTCATCGATGACCCTCCTTCAATCACAAGGTCAGAAGTGGAGATTTGCTGATGATTGCACAATGTTCAGCACCATTCGCGACTCCTCAGATACTGAAGCAGCTCGTGTCCATATGCAGCAAGACCTGGACAACATCCCGGCTAGGGTTGATAAGTGGCAAGTAACATTCGCACCACACAAGTGCCAGGCAATGACCATCTCAAACAAGAGAGAACCTAACCATCTCCCCTTGATGTTCAATGGCATTCCCATCGCTGAATCCCCCACTATCAACATCCTGGGGGTTATCACTGACCAGAAACTGAACTGGTATAGCCACATAAATACTGTGGCTACAACAGTAGATCAGAGGCTGGGAATTCTACGGCAAGCAACTCACCTCCTATCTCCCCAATGCCTGTCCACCATCTACAAGGCACAAGTCAGGAGTGTGATGGAATACTCTCCACGTGCCTGGTTGGGTGCAGCTCCAACAACACTCAAGAAGCTCAACAGCATCCAGGACAAAGCAGCCCATTTGATTGACATCCCATCCACCACCTTCAACATTCACTCCCTCCACCTCCAATGCACAGTGGCAGCATCTAAAAGGTGCACTGCAGCAACGCACCAAGGTTCCTTCGACAGCACCTTCCAAATCCGCAACCTCTACCACCTAGAAGGACAAGGGCAGCAGATGCATGGGAACCTCACCACCTGCAAGTTCTCCTCCAAGCCACACACCATCCTGACTTGGAACTATATTGCCGCACCTTCACTGCTGCTGGGACAAAATCCTGGAACTCCCTTCCAAACAGCACTGTGGGTATACCTTCACCCCAAGGGCTGCAGCAGTTCAAGAAGACAGCTCACCACCACCTTCTCAAGGGCAATTAGGGATGGGCAATAAATGCTGGCGTAGCCAGCGACACCCACATCCCCCGAACGAATTTTTTTTTAAAACTGCCTGGCAGCAGTGGCCATTGCTGGGATTGCAGTAGGCTTGGGACCAGGAGCAGCAGTGGAGGAACAAAGTGCGGGTAAATGGGGTGAACACATCAGGGTCAGTCAGGATGGGCCAGACGAGGAGCGTGGTGCATTGGTGTGGGGGAGGCCTTTGCAGCCATGGGCCCTCCAAGGGCCACAGATTGTCCAAGCAGGAGTGACCCCAGCCCTCAAGGAGGCCACCGGATTCATGTGGCGGGGCTCCCACCAGCTGCTAGTAAAACACCAGCAACAACGGGAAGAGGCCCTTCAGTGGCAATTAATTGACCATTTAAAGGCTGCAATTGGCCTCCGGGCGGGAAGGTTGTCCTCAGCCTTCCCCGCCCCTGACAAAACTGAATGGTGTCGGGAAGGTGACGAGTACTCGACCCCCTGCCTTCCCTCACTATTTTATGGGCACCCCCTCTGCTCATCCCTAGAGGGCTGATAAAATTCAGCCATTGAGTCATAATGGCACAGAAAGAGGCCATTCAGCCCATCGAGTCCATGCCACCATGAGTGGTTTCAAGAGAGAAGAGAAAATTCAAAAGAAAGGATACAGGAGAAATTATAAACAAGATCAAACTAGCTTGACATTTACTTACCAGCATCACCACACAGCACACACCAGGCCACTAATAGATCGCTTTTTAAAAAATATCTCATCAGTCACTGCTCCCGGCCAACCACAGATTAGAGAGCATGCCATATAAAACATCACTTGCAGGGGAAGGCAGCTAATGGGCTCTGAACAGTGTCTAATGATTTACAGGGTCTCAACTTAAGTAGTAAAATACTGGAATAAGGATTTCAAGAAAGGCAAGGGACACAGCGTACTGATTATACACTCACTGTGCAAGTATTGTACAGTGCTCTGAGGAACCATTAGGAAGTTTAATAATTCAGAGTCGGAGATACTCATAGATCACACAATGAGACACATGCACAAAAAGCAGTTGCAATTCTACTCTCCAGTTCTGTCCCTCTTTCTTTCCTGCAGGCATTGAGTCTTGTTGGATTGCAGTTTCACAGGCCCCAGACATCGTACACCTGATACTTCGCTCAAGTGGCCATTTTTCATGCCTAAATTTAAAATCTGAGCATTGGCAGACTATTTGATCACTTGTGCATCACAATCGAGCCCATTTTTGTCCTCACCAACCATCCACATCCACACGCTTCATTGCAGGGGGTCAGTAAATACTCAATGGAATTAGGAACCCTGCAGAGTTTCATCTCCATGCACCATGACCAAGAATAGGATCTTCATCACCGCCTCAAATGATAATTTCATTATATAAGACATGCAATTTCCTCGTAATGCACATGTTGGTTGATTTTAAATTACTGTTTCACACAGAGATGGTGCGTTTTGTTTGATCACTTCTATTATCATTGTTTCTCTGATCTTTGTTTTCTTGTTTGTCCTAAGCTAAAAATACATCACTGACTCCTCATCCTCCCTGTGTTAAACGCTAGACTCATCACATTCACTCTTGCAATCTCAAACTGCAGGGTTCCTTATTTTCCTTCCTTTTCCCATCTTTAGGTTTTAATTTTACAAGCTTGCTGTCTCCTTACATCATTTCATTAGTTACCCACTCTTTACAAACTTGCTTGAGCTCTCACTCCAGCCTCCATACTAGGCTTCTCAATTTTAAAAAAAGTCCCATCACAGGAACTACAGTTAATTGAGTTACATGTCATAGGCTTCAAGCTTCCAGATCTTCCTTGAATTTCTATCCACCCACCCCACCAAAAGTGTCCTGTGATAAATTGATTCTGTGTCCTCTACAATTGAAGTTGTCCACCATAGGAAATAAAGATGTGTCAGAAATAGAGTCTTGGAAGATCATGCATGAGGGTTAGGTCAATCAACATTTTGGATTGTGGCAGAAGCACGAAATAGTAAATTACTGACAGGGAGGGTGCCTTGAAATATTGGGGTGGGGAGGTACTTGGCATTTATTGGAGATTCACCAGCAATGCCCCTCTACTGGAAACTTCTCTCTGAAGCATTTGATTAGATGTTTATGAATGTGTGCCAGGCAGCACACTGAGACAGCCGCAAACTACTCCAAACTCACAGGGGTTTCAGCAAGGCCACCAGTTAGACACTGCTCAGTGTCCACAAGAAGTCAAACTAGCATCAAACCAGGGAAACAAAACAATATTCAGATTATTGTGGGAAACTATGGCAAAGGCAACAAGCAACAAATGAAGAATTCAGAGCTGAAACCTGAGCCACTGTACCCTATAGTACAACCTCTCCTCTAGAGTCTTTCATGCCTGCCTCAAAAGTCAGAACAAAGGGTAAACTACACTCTTCATCCAATGCTTTAATGCTTTAAGAAACATTACTTCATTCGAGGCAACACATGTGCCTCCCCCAATTGCTGTTTCTGGTCTTTTCAATAGCTCCAATGGTCTGCACCTGACTGACAGAAACATGGCCCCCAGCTCAATCATCCGTCATGGCTGCAAACGGCCATGTTACTGAGCAACAGCAAAAAATAAACTTCAAATTCCAACAGTTTTGTACCTGCTTTCCTTTTATTTTTCCCCCGAAGGTTATGCAGCACTGGGGAACTATCCCTTAGTTTGGGGTTTAGAGGTAGGATAGGAAAATATCAGCTAAAATGAAGGACCCAGTTCCCTCTCCCTCAGTGGTATTCAATGTTTTGCTCCCACAAAGAAGATCCAGTTATGAATAGGCTTTATAATGTCCCTCACTGTGAATATTAGTAGGATATTCAGTGATCTAGGTTCACATGTAAAGCATAACCACTTGGGGGCGGTGTCAGATGGTACTTCCACAACAGCCAGAACATTCAGGTGAAGTGAGGGGACTGAAACCGGAGGGAAAATATCTGAAAGGATGGTAATGTGGGGGTGAGGATAGGAGTTTATATCTGGAGTGAGGGCTTTGCTTTTCCTTTCCCGGTATGAAATGATCAAAACAGTAAGAAAATGGAAGATGGCATTTTCAATAATTCACTAAAGTGCACAGACAGCAAAATGGTCAGGCAAATAGTCTGATGCTTTGAAATGAGAAAAACACTATTCGGAATAGGACTAGGCCATTTACTCCCTCAAGCCTGTTCTGCCATTCAATGAGATCAAGGCTGATCAGTGATCTAAATCCATATAGGTCATATCCCTATATACCTTTGGTTAACTGAAATATATAAATCTCAAGTTTGAAAAATTAATGATTGATATATGACCCAACATCATCTTGCCAATCCTGCTTATTGCAAAGTCCTTGCATGATTATTTCATACATGCACTCATTCCTCACCAGGTTTCAATACCTAGTTTTTGAAGGTTTACTTTAGAAGTGGTACATTGAGCTTCTCCTTAAATGTCTCAATGCTACCTGCTTCAACCACTCCATGTGGAAGCAAGAACCAGATCTTCAGCACCCTCACATTGATCACACTGCTGTTCCCAGCTGCAATTTATACCCGATGCTGCTGCTTCATTCTGGTATTGGGCTCCAAGCTGCAGGTAGGAATTTTTGTTTACCAGAAAAACCAAAGCACAGGCCTGTGCTGCAAAGGACAATGAGTTACAACCGTGACTGGAAGTGAGTTGATCTAGGATTGAAGTGGCAATAATTTCTTGGGCAGATCCCTTGATGACACGAAGCAGCTGTTGGATTTGCTGACTTCCCACGAGAGCGGATAAAAGGCCTAGAGATGTGTTTATTGTGCACATGCCTGGCCATGCCAGTGTAGCACGTATCTGTTATCCAGGTTAGGGAAAAGATTCTCTTTATCTTTAACTGGAGGTTTGTGAATTTCTCTTCTTGAATATTTAAGTCATGTTGCAGTCACCAATCCAAGGCAATATTGTTACTTTTACAGTAATGAGTGCTACTGACATCAGACATGTAGTTCTCCCAACCTCAGATGCTCTCCCAAATGTAAACGACGCAACCTGCAGAAAACCAACATCCTCATAGATCTATTAATATGTGGCTCTATAAATTGCTGTTAGATTAAAGCAAGTTAAACACATGGAGCTAGACCAGAATGTCTGCACAGATCTGACAATTGGATCTGGATATTTTCACCCCGTAGGCCTCTGGAGTCCAACAAGTGATGTCATAAAGGAAAGGGAGGATAAACATACAGAAGTCTCTCCCCTGAGACAGAATTGAGAAAAGTAAATAAAGTGTGAGTGCCTTAAGGGACAATCCTTGACACAGATTCCCAGCTCAGCTGGCAAATTGCCTCCAGAGACTAGGAAAACAGAGAACTGAGATTACTCCAATCAGCAGGTGTGCTTATATTTTGGTTTAAACAGAGAAAATAAAGTGAGAGAAAACAGGTGCCAGAATGCTTAGGTAGCTGTAGTTGAACAACATTTACAAATGAGGGCACATCCCCAGCCTCATTCGAGGCTCCCTCCCAGGTCCAGTCCCAATTCTCCCACCAGATTGCCAAGAGCACAAGAATACTGCTTTTGGCACTTCATGTCACCCACCTTCTCCATCATGCACTACTGCATACACACACTCAATCTCTCTTCAGCGCAAATCACTATTTCAGAACTGTCCTGGTCTTTGGTTCCATATCATCTTTTGTCTCATGCGATGCTTGAACAAAAAAAAAAATTACTTTCTTCCTTTCAGCCAGTAAGTACCCCAAGTTTAAAGACTTCCAACATCATCCCACCTCCAAAGAACTCTTCTCCCTTCCTCTCCTCTCCCTGCTTTCCAAAGGCTGTTCGGTCAAAGGTTTATATCTGAAGCATTTACTCACCAGCACTCTCTGCATATACTGACTAACTTCTAGCATTTTCTGTTTTTGTATCAGAATAAAGAATGTGAAACAGTCAATCACTGCATTGGTCAATTCTGGTGAGTTATGCTGCAAGAAGACTCATCATCTATGCTCCATTCTATGTGAACTAAACTGATGCAAATTTCTGGAGGCACAGAGCACTTTCCAATGTCAGCATGTCAACATTAAGAACTCACAAATGCATTATCCCAACAGGTTAATGGGCAAATGCACCAGCCAGTGCTGTATTCAGACATTGAGATCAGGAGAGTCCCAGGGTGAAATATTGGCCAGAGATGAATTAGCTGATCTCGGTCAGTGTGGCAGTTGGGTGCTGCAACTGGCCTCAGTGACCTGGGCATTTGCGGGCAGGCGATGGGGATAATTATGGAGACTACCGACTTCTAGTCACTATCCAATTCTCCCTTCTGGGAAGTGTATGTGTACGGACAATCTGGCTCAGGCTCAGCTGTGATACTCTCTGCAATCAAATACCCTGACCCACTGCCTAAGCCTACAGGAAACACAAAGGAAAAAATTGGGCTTGATGTGACTTTTATTAAATCGTTTAGTGTGTGTGTGTAATAGAACCTTAACTCTGTTGGTTAAGAGTTTAGCAAATGCTTACAATGTAACATAAAATGCATCATCCATCGATTCTAGAAATGCTGTCAGGAACGAAACAAGTTGGTTGTAGCAGTGTGCAAGCATGATGCAGAATCTAACTAAGACATGCTAATCAGGATGACCAGAACTCGAATACATTTTGTTTTTTCTTCACTGCTTTGGTTTGAACTCTGCAAAAGGAATTGCTTCGACTGAAGTACCACTCAGCCAATCGCAGCTGCATAGGATCAGAGGCCCTGAAACTTCACAAGGTCACATCTAAGAGATTCACTGATCAGCTCAACGTTTTGTCCAGTGGGAATGCTGGTTGTGGGGTAGATTCTAAGAGGGTTCACAGACCCTGATCAGACATTCCAAAATAACAGCTGCCTCTCTGATGTACAGCAGACATGACCTATTTGAGGTAGTTGTCCAAGGTCTAGTCCCTCTATTCATTTTCATGCCTGTTCTCCCCAGTCTATCATGGATGTCTTCAGCAGGAGATAATTCAGGTGCTACTGGTCAGCCGCCATTGGTGGGGGGTGTTGTGTGATTGCTTTTAAGAGTGAGGTCTCTAAGATCTTAGTATGTTAATGAGCTGAATACCAGGATGCAGTCATGTGACAAGCCAGTTTCACTCTACTACTGTAACACCTAGAGGCAAGTCTTGTAAATAGTTAGTTCTACACTGTATATACTTGTTCGCTGTTAATAAACCTTTTTGAGATCTTCAATTAACTGAAAAGCTTCTCATTATGGCGGGCGGGGGGTGGTGGTGATGCAGTAGTAGAGGGAGATAGAATGGTACAGGAGCTTAGGTAGGTAATTCCAAAGCATGGGGCAAAGGTGACTGACAGCATGGTAATGGTGGGGTATAGAGGAAGGAGTACACATGAAAGGCCAGAGTCAGAGGAATGGAGAGTTCAGGAAGAATGGGGATGTAGGGCTGGAGGTGGTTACTGGGGTAGGGAGGGACAAGGCCATGGTGGGAATTAAATACAAAGATGAGAATTTTCAATTGAAGGTGTTGGAAGACCAGGAGCAAATGTAGACCAGCAAAGACAAGGATGATGGGCAGGCTAGAGTGTGGGCAGCAGAGTTTCAGATAAGCTGAAACTTAGAAGGACACCATTTACAATGTCAGCTAGCATGTGAGACAGGTAGGAAGGTTGGGTGGTCAGGAGTTTTTTGTTTCGGTTTTCCAGATTCTGGAATTATTTGTCTTTTGTTCAAACCCCCTGATGGGAAAACTGCAAAAGCCATATACAGAAGTAGAAACAATGGAGTGCCAAATTGATCATTAATTATTTTAATCACATGAGTGCACATTGTGGCTCTGGCAACTTGTTTAACAAAGTCATTAAAAAAAAAGGTCAGACAATGCCATTTCAAATTGACACTTAAAAAACAGGCAGTTTTGTGCAATTCTCACTTTCATCAATACACAAAAACACAAAGTGTAAAAAGACATTTAAAAAATGCTTTTCTATTGTGCTAAGACCCATTTTCAAAATATGTATCTCACACAGCTGGCACAACTAGATATTAAACCTTCCAGGATTCACCAAGACAACCAAGTTGATAGATCAGACATAAATGGGTCTTCATTGTTACTGCCCTGAGCAAATCTGGCAAGTTTACTTTACAGGGTGCAGCTGGCTGCATGAATCGTGCATCCGGAGTTTAAAGCACAAGACTGATTTTAGTACAACATAAAAGCTGCTTTAAAAATATTACAAAACTATCAAGCTACAAATTCCAATAAAAGACATAGATTCTTATGATTTTAAACAGGACTGACCACCTCCAGGCGCGTATCCATTGTCTCTCGAGATAAGGAGGCCCAAAAGAAAGAAAGAAAGAAAACAGGACGAAGCCTCAATTCTATCTGAGAACACCTTGCTACTGCAGTTGGCCCAGTCCCAAACACAGAAAGCAAAATGCTGCTTTAAGTTACAGTCGCAGCCAAAACACAACAGATGTAAATTAAGTTCCACTGTGGCCACAGATCTGTCAGATGTCTGTATATTCTCGAATGACAAAATGTCAATATAACATAATTCACTGTTAGTGCCAGTGTTCTCCTGGGGTTCGCATGTGTTAGAAAAAATACTGTGTAGCACACAATGGGTTTCCAAAGTGTGAGCAGCAGCATCAGATGAACATGCAGGTTCTGCTCCTAAAAACTTCAAATGGATTCAAAACATTTCTAGAGAATAATATTAGAGTAGGGCAAATGGTGTCAGAAGGCTCATTTAGTGTATTTGTACCAATAAAGAAACACAGCCACTGTGCTACTTGTGTGACACTCTTCATTCATCACCTGAAACTTCTCCAACTACTCACTAGTTAGTGACAGCCCTGTAACCATCAATACTGCACCCTAGTGCCCTATAGCTCAAAATGCTCTCTTTAAACGTAAACTAAGTTTAGGAGGAGGAAACTGATGATTGTACCACTGGGTGTTCCTCACAGATCAAGTGGATACAGTACAAAAATTTCACACAGGAACCATTGCACTTTACAGTAATTCAGTGATAGTACTGCAGCTGTAAATCAGCTTCCAGCAAAGGTGCACAAGTGCCTCATGTACTTCCCTCTCTTATCCAATAAAATCCATGGAACTGATCCATAACAAAATGTCATTTCTCTTAACCCTCTCTCTTCCTGACACACAGCATAGCCTCCCTCTTTAGTTGCCAAAATGAAACGCCACATTGTTAAGCAATGCATTCTCCATGCTTCAATTCATTGAGTATATAAAACTGTGCTGAGCATAAAAACAGCACAAAAGAATCTCACCACAAATGACCCAAACACAGAATTATTACTGTCCAGGGTAAAGTATAGAAACAGACATTTCCTACATTGGACATGGCCCAACAATGTGTCCTGGTAGCAAACCAGGATGGTCTTTTTCTGCAGCCACCATGCAATAATCACAGTAATTGGCTTCCTTTTTCTAAGTAGCTAATCAGTCCACACACTCAAATGAATGCTTGAGCCAAGTCCTTTTGTTTCCTCTGGTGTGTTCGTGTATATGTGTACATACAAAGGGGGTGTGCACCCATACATGTATGTGGGTGTGGAGAGGAGGGTGTCAGTACAGAGACCATCCTTCAGGCAACATTGCCACTTAAGTTGCTAGTGTCCTCCAGGATTGCAAAACAAATCACTCAGGACCCTGTCAAAGCCTGGTAATTCCCAAGAATCTTAAGTTGCTTTATTTAGGAATTCGAATAAAATAACATCCGTCCTGGCAGGCGCTTACACAATTCTTCCCGTGTGTGCAAGGGGCAGCTTCTTCGCTATAAATCTTACAATGCTGTACCCCCAGGCCTCCCACCATGGATCAGTCTATAAATGCACCATCCAACAATAACAATATACATTTCTAAGCAATTTACGGATTAAGTGGATGTGGGGAAAAGAGAAACTGGACAAGAACTGAAACAAGGCAAAAGCATGCTTGAAGAAGGTAGTCTTAATTGACATAGATAAGCTGATGGAGGGGATTCCAGTAGGCAGGAACAAGATGGGTGAAACAGTACAGAGAAGAAAATAAGTATTGGAGTGGAGACCGTGCACAGCGACATAGGTTTGAAGGAGATCAGGGAGGTGTCAAGGAACAAGGCTATAAAGAAATCTTTAGGTGAGGACAAAAATCTGAAGTCAATTCTCTGATATATAAGGCACCTCCTCTGCAGCTTAGCATGGGCAGGCATGAAGAAGATACAGACCTTGGCACAGGAGACTGCATGGACTGTGACATTCCTTATGACTTGTATATGAATAGTAGAAGCTGGGAGGCCAACAACAAAAATACAGAAGTAGTCAGCTGTCAGCTAATAAAAGCATGGATTAGCATTTCAGTGACAGAGGGGGAGAAATAGCAGAAGTGGGCAATGTGAGAGGTGAAAGAAAGCAGTCTTGGTGACAAAATTGGTTATGCGGGAGAAAACTGAGCTCATGGACAAGCAATACACCAAAGACTCCACAGCTCAGGACACAGTTAGGTAGAGATTGAAGGCCTCACATTCCTCGATGTTTGCAGGAGCTGAAGATGGCTTCAGTTTTGCCAAAACGAGTTGGATGAAGTTTTAGCTCATTCAAGTTTTAATGTTGGTTAGGCAGTTGGAAACAGCATGGCAACAGCTATGGAGTCAGTGAAGGTGGCAAAGCCAAGTGACATCAGCTTACTTGTGAAACCTACATACATTGAGTGGATGAATCCCTCATTCACCGCGCTGTGCCGTTTAGACCAAAAGGCCCCAAGTTCCATCCCTGAACTGTGCTAAATTAATTGATCTCAACCACAGCAGCAGTTGGGACACAACAATTGGTTTCAACACTCTTCCTCAAGTGAATGGGGAATAATAAGCAGCCAGAGCTTCCTCTTAAAGGCCTGCTACCCGACCCAAACCCGACAGGACCAGACGACGTGTCGAGTTCAGGTTGGGTTGGATTGCACTTCCGGGTCCGGCATTCGGGCTCGGGTCGGGCCAGGTCGGACACGCTCTATCACAGGTAAATGGCTCCACAGTTAATTTAATCTTTGTACTAGAAAGGTAGTTTTATTACAGTTATTTTAAGCTTGTGCAGATCAGCAACAAAAAGTGAAAAATGGAAGCTAAGTTAACTGATGATCAGGTTGGGTCAGGCGTGGGGAAAAAAAAAGGGAGGACTTGGGCTGGGTCGGGCTTTTTTTTTGCAGATCCAAGCAGGCCTTTACTTCGTCTTCTGATCATAATCCAGTGATCCATGTTAGAAAGCACAAGTGTGAATATTGGGTGAGGACCCAGCCTTGATACTGTCCATGGTCAAGTATCCCTCAGACACCGTATAGGATCACAAATGAAGATTAGCTACTCGGGCGAGGTACTGGAAAGCAGCTAAAACACATGGAATCTGACCCATAGCATGAACTCGGAGACAATAGGAGAAAAATGAACTTTAGGGTCTTCAGGGCTCCATCTTATCAGCAGAAAAATACATTGCGAATTAGCTGATATCACACTTGTGCCCTTATAAAACAATGTATCATCTGGCTTGCTATTTAGCATCCAGAATGCAAGGGTCACAGCACATTGATATTTGTCAGCTTGCTGGTGTAAACAATATCAACAAGAGTCGCAAGATAGAAGCAATACAGATATAAAGATAAGAAATATCATTATTACAAAGGGGGCACAGGGGAGAGTCTACAGATTCTGTTGGAGCAGGGAGTAAGCTCTGTAACCCAACATCTTTAACATCCAAAATAAACTCAAAAAACAAGACTTCATCTAGTACGTCAAGCAAAGCATACACACTGACCTGACATTTAAGTTTTATTTCTTATTGAATTTAATACTTAACAGAACAGAATTGAATTCTGGTGGTATCATCTCATTTTGAGCTCCTATTATTACAAAGGTTCCGAAGAAGGGTCACTGACCCGAAACGTTAACTCTGCTTCTCTTACCACAGATGCTGCCAGACCTGCTGAGTGGTTCCAGCATTTCTTGTTTTCATTACAAAGGTTTCTCTATTGATGTCACAGGACAGTGATGGAATGATTCCAAAGTCATGAGGATCAATAATGTGATTTGAGGGTTTCTGTGTTACCAAGATAGACAGGCATCATAGGTTTGACTTTGTCCCTTGCCCACATCAGGTGCCCAACTTCGTCCCACCAGTTTTGAGAGGTCTGATCCCTTACCACAGCAATGTCACTAACAGAAATTTGCACTGCTCGCAGAAAGCAGTCAACAAATTGACCAGAAGCCACAGCATTAAGAATGAAGCAGTTATAGAATTAATCAGGGAAGTGAGAAACATTGCATGGAGTGTCAGCAAGGCTTGCATCATGGCCATGATTTTATCAGCTAATTTTCCTCCACTATCCATCCTTTCTTGAAGGTGCCAAATTCACATGGGTACAGTTCCACAGACACCATCTACTTTCCAATGGTTCACCCAAGTGTCTATTCTTCATTTGCAAGACTAAATGAGTGCATGTGACGGAAAATAAAAAAAAAATTGGCTAGGGTTCTCGACCCTGATTGCTTTCCAACACTTCCTATCGGAAAATGAACAGGAGTGGATGATAGGTGAGGATTCAATCAGGCTTGAGAATGATGGTTCCTAGGGACAAATATCCTCCCTACCCTCTCAATCCAGGCTCACACATGAAGAATAGACACGAGGGCCAAGTCTTAGAGGATACCTGCAACAAGAATCAAAACTCAAAAGGAATCAGCTCATTCAGGAAAAGAGAGATCTGAAATGTGTGTGGAGTGGTGGGGGTGGAGTTGGTGGAAAAGGCGATACTGATTTCTTGCTTCAAAGTTGAAGTGAACGCTCCCCTGCTGTTCTTTCCTCACCTGGTGCAATATTTACAGCAAATGTTTTCAGAAGAGATAAAGGAACGATTGTTCTACCTGGGTGCAATTTTCTTTCAAAACAAAACACAAAGAACAGAGCCTCTCTAATAAAGACTTGGCTTAAAATGTTTATCAGATCAAAAGAAGACAAGCAACACATTTGGCAATGAAATCTCAGCTCAGTGACTCATACCTGAGAATTTTCTGTTTTCTTGACAATCCCATCTCTGGGACACAGAGGTGAATTGTAGCATGCCAGGTGTTGTGCTGGTCAAAATCAGTTAACAGCATAAATTTGTGATAACCCTTTCAGCTCTAGGAATTTAGCTACTGCTTCTTTGGCCACTCTCGTTCCCACCCCTCACCCACGCCCCAATCCACACAACCCCTCACTTCCCCACAGCTTCGCAAAGAAAGATGAATTATTCTACAGTCAAAATCACAGAGCTCCTGACAGATTTTAAAGCCTACAATAACCAGCTATAACTGGTTGTCTAATGCCACAACAATAAGAACTTTCATTTCTCTGTGTTTTTATCCATTTTGGAGCCTTCACCCCAGCCCCATGAACCAATGCTGTTCCCTGCAAGTATGAGGTTTATTGTAGGAACACATTACTGGGCGTAGTTCACATCATAAGCAAAGATACATCAAAGTGATGCTGGCAGACTGCCTTTAAACTGACTCAAATCTCTAAGAAATTTTAAAAAGTTCATTTTATCTCTACGTGTGGGCGTTTGAGGAACAGGAAAAGTCTGGAAAGAGAAAAGAGAAATGATTCTATAGGCTACACTAAAGAAACCTTAGAGTTCTGTTCCTGCATTCATATCATTAGCACAGGAGAGAGGAACCAATGCTCTTAAACGTTTACGACTGCACTCAATATCAGTATCCAATCTCTCCCAGAGTGATCACAATCTTTCCACCAACACCAGTCAACTTCTGATAAGAGGTTTGTTGACGAAAAGATGCTCTAGAGGTCTTGATAACGAACCAACAGAATTCCATCTTTTAACTGATGACCATCTTGATCAAACTGCAACTGTTGCAGTAATCGTAATCAAAAACTTGATTTACAACTATTGATATCCCTACAGTTCTCAGTCTGTAATCACTAAACCATTGAAGCTCAAAAAACTTTTTATTCTTTTGCTGAAAAATTGCGGGAACAATTCCATTTGTATTTCTCCCCTAATGCCCCAGACCTCACCCAAATCTACAGTTAGATAGTGGGAGAAGACACTTTTGTTCCTTTTTTAAAATTTGGCCATTGGATGTGGGCATCGCTGGCAAGACCAGCATTTGTTGCCCATCCCTAATTGCCCTCGAGAAGGTGGTGATGAGCCACTTTTTTGAACCGCTGCAATTCATGTGGTGTAGGTACACCCACAGTGCTGTTAGGAAGGGAGTTCTAGGTTTTTGACCCAGTGATAGTGAAGGAATGGCAATAGATTTCCAAATCAGGATGGTGTGCAGCTTGGAGGGCAAGTTGCAATATTCCCATGCATCTGCTGCCCTTGATCTTCTCAGTGGTAGAGGTCGTGGGTTTAGTAAGTGGAGAGTATTCCATCACACTCCTGACTTGTGCCTTGTAGATGATGGACAGGCTTTGGGGGAGTCAGGAGGTGAGTTACTTGCCACAGAATTCCCAGCCTCTGACCTGCTCTTGTAGCCACAGTATTTATATGGCTGATTCAATTAAGTTTCTGGTCAAACGTGACCCACAGGATGTTGATGGGGGATTCAACAACAGTAATGTCATTGAATGTCAATGACAGACGGTCATTGCCTAGCACTTAGGTGGCAAGTTATATTTACACCACTCATCAGCCCAAGGCTCAATGTTGTCCAGGTCTTGTTGTATGCAGCACGGAATGCTTCCATATCTGAGAAATCACAAATGCTACTGAACACTGTGCAATCTTCAGTGAACATCCCCACTTCTGATTTTATGATGGAGGGAAGGTCATTGATGAAGCAGCTGAAGTTGGTTGAGCCGAGGACACAGCCCTGAGGAACTCCTTGCAGTTCTGTCCTGGGGCTGAGATGATTGGCCTGCAGCACCAACAACCATCTTCCTTTGTGCTCGGTATGACTCCAACCAGTGGAGAGTTTCCCCCCCCTCCCCGATTCCCACTTCAGTTTTGCTAGGACTCCTTGATGCCACACTCGGTCATATGGTGCTATGATGTGAAGGGCAATCACTCTCATCTCAGGAATTCAGCCGTTTTGTCCATGTTTGGACCAAGGCTCTAATGAGATCTGGAGCCAAGTGCCCTTGGCAGAACCCAAACTGAGCAGCACACAACATGTAGTGCCACTTGATACCACTGTTAATGACATCTTCCATCACTTTGCTGATGATTGAGAGTGGACTGTTGAGGCGGGAAGTGTCCAGATTAGATTAGTCCTGCTTTTGTGAATAGGACATACATGGACAATTTTCCACATTGTTGGGTAGATGCCAGTGTTGTAGCTGTAGTAGAACAGCTTGGCTCTTGGTATGGCTAATTCAGGAGCACAAGCCTGCAGTACTATTGCCAGGATGTTGTCAGGGCCCATAGCCTTTACTGTTTCCAATGCCTTCAGCTGTTTCTTGATATCATGTGAAGTGAATCTAATTGGCTGAAGACCTCAGGAGGCGGTTGAGATGGATAATCCACTCAGCACTTCCAGCTGAAGATGGCTGCAAATATTTCAGCCTTGTCTTTTGCACTGACATGCTGGGCTCCCCCACCATTGTGGATGGGGATATTTGTGGAGTTTCCTTCTCCGCTGAGTTGTTTAGTTGTCCCCCACCATTCATGACTGGATGTAACAGGACTGTGATGTGATAGGTGAAGGCTGAATTCAGATCTGGGTCCCAAAGTGAAAGTGTACAAGCAAACGACCCAGTTTCTTATATTTTAAAATACAGATTTGTCACACACATGCAGACATTTCTCATCTTGACTCTTGGTACAGTATGGTTCTACTTTTGTCACAGTCCTCTGGAACCTTGCTCAAATGGTCATTGTGCATTCCTACATGACACGACTCAACATAGCTCAGTCCAACACACGTAAGCTAAGAACCATCCATTTCCTCTTGGTGATAAACTCTGGGGTAATGATCTCGGAAGATTTACTGTATCTAAGGATTGCAGGCCCTGAATGAAAACAGTGCTCAACACACAATTGTAGGTCAACCACTGAATACAACAGCATGAAGGTGATACAAACAGCAACATCTGATGAAGCCAGGAATGCCCACCAAACATTCAGGCTCCTGGAAGGACTCTCCTCAGATTATATTTGCCGAGGTGCTCAAACCAACAATTATTACTGGGAATAAGATGAAGTAAATCCACCCGGTGGGAGGCTGAAGGGATCAGGTCAGGTGCCATTTTACACCAGCCAGATTTTACTCTCCACTGACTTCAATGGAGTGTAAAATCAGATGGGTGTGAAACAGGTGGCCGACCCAATCCCATCAGTTCCCTGCGGGACTGGTTAGGTTAAAATCAGCTTTGTATCTCTCTACTCCTTGATGAATCTGGAATATATCGAATTGTTCTTTGTAACCAAATCTGTTCACTGCAGTAAATGGGACAATATATACCAGCTCAGTCTGCAGACAATGTGCTGAGTGTTGCTGAGTTGCAAGAAACCAGTGGAATGTGAAAAGCTGGAAGAATGTGGAGTTTAGCATCAGCAGAAGGTCAGCCTTGAGTTGCAGTTGGTCTCTAATTATAACTGAGAAATTAAAGCAGTACGCTGTTGTGTTTAATTTTATTAAATTAGGAGAAAATAATTTAGTTTCGTATGGAGTATGTGATTTGCAATGTCCACCCAATATAGATAATCCTGGTTGCTGTGTGTGTCAGTGATGACCCCATATGTAGCAAGTGGTCCAACTGCTTGTGCTCAAGCTCCAAGTTTCTGAGCTTGAGGAGTAGCTGGTGTCACTCCATTGCATATAGGAGACTGAAGGGATCCAGGAATGCAGACGCCAGAAGGTGGGCACCTTGCCAGGAGAGGTTAGTGGGCAATAATAAAAAA